>NC_091311.1:23060005-23090005 GCF_038502225.1 Cherax quadricarinatus
AATGGATGTTGGAGGATGGCTTCTCCGCTGGATTAAAGGCTACCTGTCCAACAGAAAATCGTCTGTGTTGTTCCAGGGACATAGAAGTGTAACTAGACTTTGAATTAGGAACCCCACAGGGAGGTGTGCTCAGTCCCACACTGTTCAATATTCTAATTAATGCATTACTTAATGCTATGCCTAGTCAGCCCCATCATTATGTGATTAGTTTTGCTGATGACATAATGATTCACACCACCGGATTCTCCAACACCCAAAACATTCTTAATCATGTACTAGCCTCGTGTCAGGACCTGGGGTTGATAATCTCTACTGATAAAACAAAGATACTCAATAGGCGTCCTCCTCGACAGAGGCACAGTTCGTCAGATCCAATTGCATGATGGGTCTCTTCTAGAATATGTAAGCACATACAGGTATCTAGGCTTTGAGGTTCCACTACTTGGACCTGTTGTAACAAGACTTTGTCGCCAATACAAAGAAAGACTAAGAGCACTTAGAGTTGTGGCAGGGCTTCACCCCAGGTATGGTGCTAATGTTAAAATTGTGAAAATGATGTATCTTGCTTATATTAGACCATTGGTTAACCTGCTGATCATCCCCCCTCCCTTCTGCCATCCAATTCCCTTGCTTCCTTCCCTGCCCTGCAGCGCTGTATAGCCCTTGTGGCTTAGCGCTTCTTTTTGATTATAATAATAATAATAGACCATTGGTTGATTATGCTGCGCCACTACTTGCTCTTGTGTCTGACTGGAAGCTTGGAGGGCTGGAAAAACTGCAGAACGAAGCAATGAGGATCATTTTAGGATGCCCTCGTACTGCCAAAATTTTAATTATGCAAAAAGAACTTGATATTCCAAGCATCAGAGATCGTGTTACTGAAAGAAATATCCTAATTGGGGTTAATATGCTCAGGCAAGCTCATTCAAACCCCTGCACAGAAGCCCTCCAAACTTTCCTCAGCACTGGTGAACACTCCTCTAGATGGATCGAAAAAACTGGAACCGACCTCCGCATGAATCAGATACATGATCTTTTTTTTTTTTTTATATTTTATTTAAAACAGTGCGATACAAATAGCAGAAATATATTAAAAGATACACGACAAAAGCTTACTGCACTAGAATTTCACTTAACCCGAAACCTAATATTTTTTTTTTTATATTTTATTTAAAAAACACAATACACATTATACATGTATGCTATACATACGTCACATATCCAAAGACATGTTAACCATTAAATACTATAAAACAAAACAAATCCACGTTCCCTATCCCAGCACTAAACTTATACATAATAAACACACGTACAACTTTAAATGTTTGATACCCCCCAAAAAAAAAAAAAAAAAAATGCCGAACATACATGTAACTACACTAAGGACAAACCACACCTGAACATACAGGTGGGTTTATTATATCCATAAAATACAACCAGTATCTTATAACACAGAAGGCTATATAATCCAAAGAATGTCACACTTATTTACATTGTACATGGAAGTTTATATACAAAGACATTCTCATATAATCCAGTTCATTGCCCACTCATTTACTTACAACAAATACAAGAATGTATAAGAGTTTAATAAAAGGAGAACTATATCGGATATTAACAAAATCCTCTATCCCACAATCCCATTACCTAAAATAACACTATAGCTGAAGCCATATTACCACCAGTTACACATCCAACAACAAGTCCTACAAAACCCCTCCTCTTACAATAATTAATAATGCCAGTGCAGACAAAAATATTTACATGCACCGTTCTAAGAAATACCTTAAGTATCCTAACAATTAGGGTTATACCCTGACCTCATTAAACCCTAATGAGTATTTACCAGAAGTTGGTGATGCATGAACAAAACAAAACACAAAAATATAAAAGTACATAGAAAAACAGATATGGACATTACATTGCTATACACACCTGCATAAGCGGAAGGATATACACCCACAATATTTAATATCAATAATAATAAAGCATCAACCATAAACTTCAAACTGTCATTACATTGTATACTATGGAGTTTACTCGTAAAATATAAGAGAATACATTACATGCTGCCTCAGTTTAAAAACTAGCTTATGTAAACATTTAATATAATCCTAGACTAGAATTAATATATTGAAACACCCCTCTACAACTAACTAAATCCTAGCTTAAGATCAAACATGCCAATGACTGGACATAAAATCCAATCCCTATCTGAAACACAAATTAAACATCCTTGACATTGTAAATTCACTACATGAAAGTGTGAAAAGTATTACAATCCTTCTTCTATATAGGAGATCAGCTTTAAAGGAAAGTACTTTTTTATTATTAAAATCAAAAGAAACGCTAAGCCACAAGGACTATAAGGAAAGTACTTGCAGCTACGTGTTTAAAACTACAAATATACAAGCATCATCCGATACTAACGTACTCTTGACTTAGTGTTTCCTTGTTTTATTTTAATTTTTTAACACATCTCATATCAATAAAGAGGCAGTACTATTTTGTACATGTTTAGTACTGCCTGACATAAAACACCATAACAGCTGCGTAAGCCACCTATCCTTGACAGTGAGTGCAATAATATCCCCAAACCAAAATATGTAAATGTATGACGTTCCAGGTGTTATTGAATGAAACCATGGTACTGAACGCAAATATCAAATAACTCTCAGGAACATAACCAGTTCACGAATGTACGCTCTCACTAGCTCACTCTCTCATCACCTTCCACACTACTAGCACAACCTTACACCGCCCCCCTCACATTAAAGGAGACCCGTCCCTTGCCCCCCCCCCTGTTCCCTGAGAAGTTGTGCTACAGTGAGATTACGATAACCTACCGAAAAACTTGATTCCCATCTCCCCCCATATATTAATCTATTCCTACACCTTGTCCTAAAGAACCTTGCTGCTAACGCTTTTATCCTCAACTGCCCTGTAATCTGCCTCATACCCCAAGAAACGTGCAAATAATCTGCCATAACATACATCAAAGCCCTCCCCACGTCACTTTCAACCCCACTAACATCCATCGACAAAGACCTAAGAAAAGACCAACTCCCCCCCCCCCCCAACAACCTAAGAACCCCCGCCATCCAGACTCTCACCACGCCCAAAGATGAACAAAAATATACCACATGATAGGCAGTTTCCTCCTCCCCACAGAATAAACATGTTGCCTCTCTCACCAACCCCATCTTATGCAACATGTGCTTAGATGCCACCACACCCATGAGAAACCGGTATACCATCTCCCTAACCCTTGCTGGTATCCTAAGCTTCCTGAACTCCCCCCATATGACCCTCCAGTTATACATGGGGTATACTGCGACCCCCTGCAATACACCCCTTCCCCACACCACACCCACCACAGTGTTTGCCTTCAAACTTTTAACCTGCCCCACTGTCAACATGAATCTTATTACATCTTCACACTTTCTCAAATCCCTACCACACCACCAGTTTCTAGCATCCCTCATCACCCTATCCACCCTAACACACCTCTCCCCCCCCACTCTTAGATACCTCTGCTTAATATATAATGCCATTACCCTAGGCCCTAAGTCCAACAATCCTAGTCCCCCCAGTTTCACCTCCGTCATGACCACATCCTTGGACAACCAGGCCCTCCCAAACCCCCACACAAACCTCAACACCCTCCTCTGTATTTCCTGTATATCCTGCACCCTCAAAGGGAACACCTCCGCCACACCCCAGACCTTACTATACACCACCGAGTTAATTACCAACGCCCTCTGCTGTAACGCCACTTCACTGACCCTCAAACCTTTTAACTTGCCTATAACCCTACTCGTGACGGTTTCTGAGTTAATCCTCCTACATTCCTGCAACTGCTTCATATACCATATCCCACACACCCTAATTCTGTCACAAACCATCCATCCCATCTCCTCCCCCAATCTCCCCCCAACCCATGTTCCTACTTCCAATAACCTAGACTTTGCTAAATTAACTACCATTCCTGAAAGCTTCCCAAAACTCCTTATCACCTCTCCCACCCTTCTTAAAGCCTCCCCACTCGTAACTAACACAGTTGTGTCATCTACATAACCTACTATTCCCCCCATTCTTCCCCCCCCTACCCCCTGCAATTCCTCCTCCACAGCCTCAAAGAAAGGATGTTGCACACATGCAAAGAGCAACTGCGACAGCGGGCAACCCTGCCTTAATCCCTGTTCCATCATCACCGCCCCCCCCAGCTTTCCATTAACCTGCACCCTCATGACAGCCCCCTCATATAGAGTGTGCACCCACCTCACTACCCCCCCTCCAAAACCCAATTTCTCCAAACAGCCCCACAAAAAGTCCCTCTTCACACAGTCATAGGCCTGCGCCCAATCCAATCCAAGGACGCCCCCTCCCTGGCAGTTCTCTATAAAATCCCTTATCACACTGTGCCCATTCTTCATAGTCCGTCCCGGTATCCCATACTGCCCCTCATGTACGCTACTCCCAATTACCTTCTTTAATCTGTTACCCAATACCTTCGCAAAAATTTTGTAATCCGTACACATTAACGACAACGGACGATAATCTCCCAAACCCTTCTCCTCTCCCCCCTTCTTTGGCACCAAAACAACAACCCCAGTTCTCTGTGTTTGCGCCATTCTACCACGTTTCATCATATAATTCAGAACCGCCACTAGGCACTCCCTGAGATCCTCCCAATGTGCTCTGTAAAAATCATTAGATAACCCATCTATTCCCGGTGCCTTCCCCTGACTCAACCCATTCACCACCTCCCCCACCTCTGCCCCCGTAATGCCTCCCTCCAACAAATCCCGATCCCCCTGCCCCATACCCTGCTGAACCCCTATAGCTCTAAATGTTTCTAACCCAACCACCCCTCCCCTTCTCTTCCATTTCTCCGTAAACCAATAATCAGCATACCTACTGATAGAATCTGTGTCAGAGAGACCCTGTCCCTGCACATAACCCTCCCCTCCCTCCACGACAATATGTGCCACCGTATTCCTCAACTGTCTGTCCTTGAATTTTCGGAGTACATACCCGGTTGGCCTATCACCTTTTAGTACATCCTCCAATCCTGCCTTGACCCTGAGTGCATCAAAACGTTCATTATGCATCTCCACTAAACGACTTCTAAGTTCCCCCATAACTCCTCCCACACCCTCCCTACCCCCCCCATAACAATCATTCAACTGGCCCTCTAAATAATTCTGCAATCCAAACCTCCAGCGTGCCCGTTCCCTGCCCCTCTTCTTAAAAAATCCTGCAATCTGCACCTTTGCCTGCAACTCCCACCAATCTAGCAAATCCACCTCCTCATCCCTAGCCTCCCAAAACCCTTTCCACCATGTCTGAAAGGACCAACCTTGATCTTCCTCCTGTAAAAGCCTCACATTTAATTTCCAATAACTCTGATATATTCTCGGAATACCATCCACCCGAAGGTCAGCCAACACTGCTCTGTGGTCAGATAAACCCACGTCTACTGTTCTAACCCTCTCCACTCCTATCCCCTGTCTCACATAAATCTTATCCAACCTTGCCTCATAACTCCCCTGTACATAGGTGTGCTCGACCTGATACCCCCCCCTGCCGACCACATCTACGACCCCGACATCACGCAATGCATCCCGTAAGACACCCAACACGCACCCCGCCCCCCTAGGTATGACGTCTGCATGCCTAATCACACAATTCCAATCACCTCCAATTATCGCGATAGCAGGTAAACCCCTGAGATAGTATAACAATACATCCCGAACAAAGTCTGTTTTTATCCTCACGTTACCAATCGCGGGCATATAAACTCCCACAAAACATACCCTGCTCTCCCCCCACCACCCATCCACCCGAACAACCCTCCCCCCTCCCCCCTCCTCCCACCCCATGACTCGCAATGGACTGGTCTCCTTTACTAAAACAGCCACTCCTCCCTTTAAAAGGATAGCCATGCTTACAAACAACTTATATCCTCTCAATCGCAACTCACTACCTGACTTATGGTTATGCTCCTGTAGGAAACAAACATCCACGTCATACCTTTTGAGGAACCACTCCAACCATACCCTTTTTACTTCAGTCTTTAGGCCATTAGCATTTAACGTTACACACCTGAATGGTCAAGGAAAGGCGGCTTACCTCTGTGCCGCTGTGGCTTGCTCACACTTCCCTTCAAGCTGCTCACACTTTCCTTATTACTCTTTTTAATAAGACCCCCTACCCCCCCCTTGTCTCTCCCCCCCCCGATTTTTCCTGTACTCCCCCCCCTGTAGGGGATTTGCGAACCACCTCTGCCCATGCCTTCTTGCCTGGTCTTTGCCCAGGTGTTAAAACATCATCTAATCCAGTCAACCCCGCTGGCCGCTTCCTAGAGCTGCCTCCCACAGCCATCTCTTCCTCAGGTACATCCTCCCTGTGCACCTCTGCCACTACAAGTGTATCCTTTCTAGTATTCCCTGCTACTTCCGTCTTCTCACTCTGCCCTTGCAATTGCTGCTTTTCACTGGTCCGTTCATCCATGTCCTCTCCTACCAAAGCCTCCTCCAAGAATTCCTGGAGCACTGACTCCAAGGACACCTCCTGTGTCGACTCCACCACTTCCGCCACCACCACAGGCGTTGGAGTAGGATCTCCATCCTCCACCGGGAGAGTGACACACGTCCCCATCTGTTCACCCTCCTCCTCCACCTCCTCACTCCATAGAGGAGTCCCAGTCTTCGCCGCCTCCACCACACTCGCTTGCTGGACCTCCTCTACCGGGGCAGACACCCCTGGGGCAACTCTACGTGCACATTGCGCCGCTATATGGTCATAAGAGCCGCAAAGACGACACGTTCTCCTCTGCCCCACATAGGACACATATACCTGATTTCTGGTGCCTGTCAACATGACATACGAAGGTATAGGCGTCTTCAAGGTCATCTTGATGTTGTATGACCCTTCCGGAAGGCCCTCATATGGTCCATCCCGCCATACCCCTCCTCTAGCTTCATGAATGACTCCATATTTTCTAAAAACTTCCACTATACTAAACTCAGTTCCCTCAAAGGGTACATTCCTCACTCGTACCCACGTGTAGTAAGTAGACACGTCATGCATGCAAACATCCATCGTCGAGTTGAGGCACATTCGGCGTTCCTGATACTCCTCCACCACACTGCTGTAGTAGCTAGTCCTCAGGAACTTCACAAAAACTCGTTTCATCCCATTAAGAGCCACACCATACAGCTCCTCATTAGGGATTCCATATAAATCCCTAATAATCGCAGGAAGAAGGACGTTCGTCGTATCAGGGCTCAGAGAACCCTTCAACAGCTCAATGCAGACTGTATTAATTCTCCTGCCGGTGTACTCCGCCATGTCTGAACAGTGAAAATGCGCAGAAACCAGGTGTAGTGGGAGCTACTGCGCAGTGCGTCCGCACGGCCCAACAGCGATGCGAACAATCCAAAACCTAATATTGATACCATACTGCACAGTGGTAATACACACACACAAACACACACAACACACTGTATATTACAATGGTAATACACTCACACACAACACACCGTATATTACAGTGAATATACACACTCACACTCAACACTATACATTACAGTGATATTGTTTTATTTGTTAAAGAACATCTCTAACAAGGTTACTTATACAAAACATCAAACACTGGAAATTATAAAGATTGTACAATAAAACAAGAGATATAAAAAAAACCTAAACACGCACAATGACACACATACACAAGCACACATAGGTGAGGTTTCTGCCTGTCAACACACGTATGCGAGACTAAATCTAAGATCTCAGGTGCTTAACAGAGCACCACGATACTCAAACATTAATTTAGGCGATTATCACAAGATCTGAACATACATAGGTATTTAGAATACAAAGAAGGAAACGGGATAATACTAAAAGTCACAATAAAAACATCCAATATAACAAAACAAAACTACGATGTGAAATTTTACATCTCAGCGGAACTAAGAAAAAAATGATGCAAGTAGTTACATGTAATATAATATTACTGAAAAGCACACTGCAACACAGCATAAAATATAACATAAAATAAGAACCAGTAGCTTATGCTAGGAAACAATTTTTTTTTTTTTTTTTTTTTTTAACAATTACAATTGAATCAAAATCATTAAAGACACCTATAACATATTTGAGTCATTGAAAATTTTCATTATAAAGTCCTTGAAATGATTTATACATGATAAATGATAATATGCAATCGTAGTGCAACACATTTCTAAATGATAACTTTTTAGTTGCTGAAACCCTCGGGGCAATAACCATATTGCCCATAGATATCAAAACTCAATTATACATCCTTATAAACAGCACTCCATGCTCACACCCATGTCTAGGAAAATAGCCCGTCGTATCCCCTTACCCATTTTGCAAATCCCATAAATCCCTTAATGTGAAATTTCGATAAGCCTCACTAAAATCTCTCTCCCATCTCCCTCCATACACCCCTTTATTCCTACACTGTGTCCTATAAAAAGTTGCTGCCAACGCATTAATTCTTGCACGACATTCCCTGCTCAGACGCTGTGCTGAGCGGTTGTCAGCTGTCTCTCCTCAGTCCCGACACCTGGTGGAGGAGCTTTGAGACGACAACAACAATGGCGACGGGTTATCGAAGAAGAGTTAATACTGTGTGTATTGACCTTATAAAGGGCACGATCCCCAGCTCATCGATTAATGTGTTGGTGCCGATGATCATCTGCGATGTATATGGCATCCAGCGTGAATCCCTGTGTGGCGTTGCCTTAAATGGACTATCACGGATATTCGTCAAGTTTTGCGATACCAAGACCTACGAGCAGATTGTCAACCAGTATCAGGATGTTAGCAAGCAAGTAACCCCAGCAGTCACAGTTAAGTTGCACGACGTTTCACATTACTATACATGGGTACGTGTGCGAAACGTGCCTTTTGAGGCTAACGAAGTTGACATACGTGACGCCTTCAAATACTATGGGACGATCCACCAGGTTACTATGTGTCGGTGGTCTGATGGCCGCTTTGCTGGTTTACAGGAAGGGTCGTTTACGTTAAAAATGTCCCTACGCCAACCAATACCTTCGTACATAAACCTAGAGGAGTTCCGTACCCAGGTGTACGTTACGTATCCTGGTCAGAGACGAACTTGTCGCCTTTGCGGAGCATTGGACCACATTGCTGCACAATGCGTCAAGCGCCAACCGCCCTCAGGAAGTGGTCATCGTCCGGATGGTGAGGCTCCTCGACGGAATTTGGCAGATGAAGTAATCGAGGACTTACCGCGCCTGAAATCGTGGAGTGATGAGGTGGATCGGGCCATGCCCGTGGAGTCATCCTGCGTGACTCTACCTGGTACGGTCAACCACGATGTGGTAGAATATGGTGGACGTGAGAGCCCTCAAGCAAGAGAGGATGCTGACATGGACGCTAACATTGTATCGGCATTGAGCGACCTTTTAGCTTCGCAGGAGTATGATTCTGTGCCGTGTGTGCCTGCGTTGGAGTGTTCAGATGAGGAGAGACCACAGTTAAAGGACGTCGATCAGTTAATTAATGTGAGTGAGGTAGAAGGTCCGAGAGTTCATACTGTTGCGGTAGAAGTTCACAAGGAGAACATTACAGGTCCTGATAAAGTTGAGGATGCTGTTTCTAGGAAGCGTGCGGCTACCCCGCCCGACTCCGACGATGTCTTGACCCCTGGACAGCGCTCAGGGAAGAAGACGTGGTCGGAAGTCACGGGTGGGGCGTCGCGTGGTTCCAGGACAGCGAGTAATATAACAAAGAATGTACAAGGTAAAGGTGGCGCCTTTGGCGTTAGTCAACGTAAAGGGAAAAAGGGTGTGGTGGTCCCTCGAGGAAAGCCACCGTTAGCAAAGTTAGGTGTATAACCATAAATGTTAATGGTATGAAAAATAACAGAAAGCAAGTGCAGGTTCATGAGTGGTTGCATCGCTTTGCAGTAGACGTATGTTTCGTGCAAGAACATAACCATAAAGTTGGAAGTTCGTTTGAAATAGATGGTTATGATGTTTATATGGCTCACTCGAGTCGTTTGAAAGGTGGTGTGGCTGTGTTAATAAAAGCGACCAGCCCGTTCGTGATGAAACATTGGGAGGAAGGGGGGGGTGGTCGCGTGGTACGCGTCATAGGTGAGTGGGGTACTCAACGGGTTGGTTTTGTAGGAGTATATGGGCCAGCTGAACATGATGTTAATATTAAAAATACTTTTGTCAACGACGTTCTTGTGTACTATTTGAGATCTCTGCCTGATATAACAGTAGTTGGTGGCGACTGGAACTGTGTGGTGCGCCGTAAAGACGTAGAACCGAGGGGAGCGGGTTATTGTTCGATTATTTTGGGTGATTTGTTTTCTGGGCTGGGGTTGGTGGATGTAAGTGGAAGCAGTGACTTAGGGATTGAGCACACTTTCGTGCGTAAGGACTATGCTGCGCGCTTAGACAGGGTATATGTGTCTCGGCGCGTAGTTGTAACCAAAGTGCGTGTGCTAGATGTGTATTTCTCCGACCATCGCTGTGTTCTCGTAGAGCTCGACTGGAGAGGTCTCCCGACTCGTTTTAAAGGATATTGGAAGTTAAATACTCGTTTACTTCAAAGTGAGGAAGATAAGACACTCTTCACGCACTTATGGACGTCTATGGGAGTAGACTCCTTGGAAGATAGTGATTTAGTGCGACAATGGGACGAGGTTATGAAGCCTCGCATTAAGGATTTTTATGTACATCGGGGTAAGGAGGCCTCTCGATTGGAGTACGGATTTTTGAGGTACCTGGAGGGTTCTTTACAGCACTGTTTTGCGCAAGGGGAGGTATCTGGAATTTACCCTGTGGACGAGATTAACAATCTAAAGGAACACATTCAGACGCTGAAAAATAAGGTTTTTGATGGGGCGCGTATTTCGAGTGGAGTCGAGGAGGCTGTGTGGGGTGATAAGCCGTCCGCTTGTGTCTTACGTAGTCAGACACAAAGGAGGAAGGCGACTGAAATCGTGAGTTTAGTGGTGCAGGATGGCGTAGAAGGGTATAGTGAGGGTCAGGTTGTAACAACAACTGAAGGAATAAGCTATTATGTTGATAAATGGTTTAATATCAAAATGCTAAATAAAGAAGTAAGCGTGGATGCAATACGGGAATTGGGGCATAATGTACGATGTGAGTTGAATGATAATGATCGCTTTCTCATGGGTGGGCCTATAACTGAAGCTGAGGTGTGGGAGGCTTTGCAGGGAATGTGCAAGGGTAAGGCGCCAGGTATTGATGGCATTCCATGTGAATTTTATATTCAACATTGGGAGGTCATACGGACTTTTCTGGTACGTTTACTCAATGCGATGAAGGAAGGGGGTCGTTTAGGTATGTCTCAGAGTACGGCGGTTTTGGTGTTAGTTAAAAAATGTGACATACCCGTATCACTTAAGGATTACCGACCAATATCACTAATGTGTAGCGATTATAAATTATATGCAAAAATTTTAATGAATAGGATTAAGAAAGTGTTTGACAAGGTAATACATAAGGGTCACTTTGGCGTGCCAGGTAGGACAATGTATGATGGTCATGGGAATATCAGGGAGTTTGTCGAGGAATGCGGAACGAGGGGCGGGGGTGGTGTTTTGGCTTTAGACTGGCAAGCTGCTTTTGATAGTGTAGAAAGGGATGTGCTGTGGAAGTTTATGAGATGGCAGGGATTTGGTAATGAGATCATCATGTGGGCTCGCTCTTTGTATAATGGTGCTGGGTTTAGAGTACAAATTAATGGGAAGTTAGGAGACTTAGTCAAATTGAATAGAGGCATTCGACAGGGATGCCCTATGTCTCAAATGCTCTTTGCTTGCATGCAGGACCCTTTTTATTGGACAGTTTGTGGGCGGGGTGTAGATTCGTCGTTGGGTTCGGGTAGTGATCGACCTGCAATAGTAGGTTATGTAGATGATACAACTGTCCTAGTACGTACGAGGGAGCAGTTGAGTTTTGTAGGAAGATTTGTAGATATATTTGGTAGAGCAACAGGAATGCGAGTTAACAAAGAAAAATCAAAGATATATGTGGTATACAGTATATGAGAGAGGTTGATGAGACGAGGGCATGTAATTCGGGGAGGGTGGTAAATAATGTTTTGAGGCGTTTAAATAGTCTAAGGCCACGACATTTAACTCTACACCAGAGAGCGATAGTAATTAATGTTCTTCTTTATAGTAAAGTTTGGCACGTTGCTGCGCTGTATCCACTAATAAAGGGGGATATCAAACATCTTTTAAATAGAGTTTATAGATTTCTGTGGGGTTCAGGGTGCGACTGGCTCACAAGAGCGGTGGTAGAGACACCAATGCGTCAAGGAGGGTTAGGTCTTGTTCCTTTAAGAGACCGAGTCATTGCTTATGTGAAACGTCGTTTTCTCCGATTGGGTGGAAGGCATGGTGGTTTAACAGACATGTATCGTGACCTGCGCAGGTGGTGGACACGGGCAGACGTAATCAAGTGCGATACGATGCTACGTGTGTTACTGTGCATGCGAGACGTGCGGAGCGTTAAATTGAGTACTTTGGAAAGAGTGGGTATGGTGAAAGTTGAGGTGAGAGTTGAAGGAATGTTCCCCATGTACGCGTGGTGTGATATATGCAAGCGGGTTCATCAGTTACATCTCCTTCCTCGAGTACGCGAAGTGGTTTTTAAATTTTTGCACGGGATTCTGCCGTCCAAGGTGGTGTTGTCTAATCGGCGTGTAGAGGTTGACCGGAGTTGTTCAGCGTGCGGGGAGGACGAATCAGCGTTTCACGTTGTGTATTTCTGTGAAAATTTAGGTATAGTACGTGCGTGGTTAAGCAGAGTTTTACGAATGGTAGGGGGGGGGAGGTTTGTCTGTAATTAGGGCGTTGAGTTTTGATGTGGGTGGGGTTGACATCTGTGTACAACGTGCTGTGTCGTATGTCGTAGCCGATTATATTTATGTGTCATGGGCTATGAGACATGTTGAAGGTAATAGCAGAATCCGGGTTTTAGCGGGAACAATTCTTAGAACTAAGTGTCGAAATCAGTTAGTATATGAGGGGAGATGGGAGAAAGATTTCCCGTCTGCATACAGAGCATTAGAGTTAAAGGATTTGAGATAATTTGTGTTTGCTCAGTGGGTAATCTTACGGGCTGGTCAGCTGCGTTTAATTGTGTGTAAATGTCGTGTGTTTGTGAATGTTGTATGTATGTCTCTAATGTTGTATGTATGTCTCCAATGTTGTATGTAAGTCTCCAGTGTGATGATGTTATTAATAAAAATGTAAAATTTTGTATGTGCAGAACGTTAAGAGTTTTGCCCTTTTTATTCTTGTATACCAATCATTGGTATTTGTATAGATGTGTTTTCCTATTGCATGTAATATCTGATATTGCATGTAATTGATTACATTATTTGTTGAGAGGTAATATAACACATCGTATTTGTTATATTTGGACGTTTTTGTCGTCGATTTATTAATACCTATGTCTATGTTGGTGTGTATGAGTGTGCTTGTGTGTGTGTGTTATTGTGTATGTTGGTGTGTATGAGTGTGCTTGTGTGTGTGTGTTATTGTCTATGTTGGTGTGTATGAGTGTGCTTGTGTGTGTGTGTTATTGTGTATGTTGGTGTGTATGAGTGTGCTTGTGTGTGTGTGTTATTGTGTATGTTGGTGTGTATGAGTGTGCTTGTGTGTGTGTGTTATTGTGTGTGTTGGTTTTATAACACTTTATTATACAGTCTATATACTTACCCATGTGTGCTTGCCATTTGTATATATACCATGAAGTGTAAATATATGACATATTACTGCATATTGCAATTTTTGTTATTGATGTCAAGCCTAACATTGTATAATCTTGTATTTAGTAAAAGTGTTGAAGGATGAACTGTACAGGTGATGAGGGATTTTTTTTATGTAAAACTTGCAGTGTGTTTAGACAATTGAAGAATTTATGTTGTCTGTTGAAGATCTGATGCTGTATACTTTTATTTATTTAATGTATTGTATGTTTTAAATAAAAAAAAAAAAAAAAATTCTTGCACGCACGTCCGCCTCCCTCATAGCCCACATCATATATATATAATCCGTAATCATATACCCAATCGCATTCTCAACCCTTTTATTCACCCCAGTTATATCTAAACTTAAAACCCTCAAGACCTGCAAACCCCCTCCCCCCACTAACCTTAAAACCTTACCCATCCAAACCCTTATAAGTTCAATACAATCGCAAAAATACACCGTATGATAAATAGTCGCCAATCCACCACAATCCTTGCATTCCCCATCCTCTCGTATTCTCTTATAGAATAAAACCATTCCTGACGGCAATATTCCATGTAAAAATCTATACATAACTTCTCTGACTTTAGGTTTTAAACGCAATTTGTTTAAACGCCCCCAAATATTACGCCAATCATACATCGGATAAACTCCTTCTACCGCCGCTACCAAAGCCTTACCATCTGCCCTATCAAGATTTCTCAATTTAATATGTAAAGGATCCCTCACGTTTATGAAGACCCGTAACATTGCCTCACCTATCATGAACTCCCGACCCCCCCACCACCGTCGCATATCCTGATGTATTCTATGAAGACCGTCTCCTTTCACCCCCCCCCCCTCCCGCTTATAACTATGTTTTAAATACATACTTATTATCCTCTTTTCGACATCTATAAGACCCAGCCCTCCACGGCCAACCGGGAGTGTGACAACCGCTCTACTTAACCATTCGCTCCCTGTTCCCCAAATGAATCTAAAAACTCTTTTTTGTAGCCTTTTTAACTCACAACGAAGTATCGGAAATATTACCGTAACATGCCATAGTTTACTATATAATAACACATTCGTTGTAATCACCCTTTGTTGCAAACTTAAATTAGCAGCTCTTAAACCACTGAGGCGCTTCAGAACACTATCAACGATACGCACGGAATTTATTTGCTGTGCTAACTTGATATCATTTACATAAACGATCCCACATATCTTTATTTGGTCCACCCTTTTCCACCTTTCAGCAACCATTCCGTCCTCACGTGACCCTTTTCCAAGATTCATATACTTTGTTTTCCCCATGTTGATCGTCATGCCAGTAGCCTTTTCAAAAACTTTCACTAACGTTTCTACCCGAATCAAATCCATGTTTTCTCTCACCAAAATCGTCGTATCGTCGACATATCCAACAATGCCCGCTCCCCCATCCCTTACATTACCCATCCCCTTTGCTTCCAATAAAACCCTTATCCCTCTATAAAAGGGATCTTGAAAACAAGCAAAAAAAATTTGTGAAAGGGGACAACCTTGACGCAAACCCCTTCCCATCTGAATTCGATCTCCCAACCTCCCATTCACCTGCACACGCAAGGTTGCCTCCTGATACATTAATTTGGCCCATGATATAATTTCCGCCCCAAACCCCTGCCATCTCATGATCTTCCATAACGTCTCCCGTTCCACACTATCATATGCCACCTCCCAATCTATAGCCAATACCCCCCCCTTCCTAATCTTACTCTTTCTTCAATAAAACTTCTAATCATACCGTGACCTTCATACATAGACCTGCCCGGCACCCCATATTGTCCCTTGTCAATCACTCTGCCCAGGACTTTTTTTATTCTGTTAGCCAAGATCCTTCCAAAAATTTTATAGTCACCACATAATAACGAGATTGCACGATAATCTTTAACCGTTAATGGCTCGCCTTTAGGAACTAGGACGACCACAGCCAACCTTTGTTGTTCCCCTAAAACCCCATCCCGCTTCATTATATTGAATAAACGTACCAAAAACCCCTTTAAAACGTTCCAATTTTGAAGATAAAAGTCGCTGGGCAACCCATCAATTCCTGGCGCCTTACCCAATTGCGCCCCAGATAAAGCCTCCCAAGTCTCACACTCCGTTATCGGTCCTCCCAACATCAAACGATCATGCTCCGTCATCTCACAACACACAAACCTACCGATTGACTGCAATGCAATTTCACTTATTCCAACACTTTGCGTTTTCAATTTAACCCAAGCATCTATATACCCACTCATACCCTCCGTCGTCGTCAACTCCTGATTCACTCTATACCCCTGCATACCTACCTGAACATTCAATCCCATTAACTCCATTGCTTTGCGACGTCTGTGTTGATTCCTCAACACACACGCCGACGGCCGATCTCCCCACAAAACCTCTTCGATTCCACCCTTAAGCCTTTCCCCATCAAACCTTTCGTTTTGTAAATTTCGTAGTTGCTCCTTAATTCTTTCAATTTCTATAACAGGATAATTAGCATTCGCTTGTACATAGCAGTCGCGCAACTGCCCCTCTAAATATCGTTGGAACCCATATTGTAACTGACTATATCTCACTCCTTGACTAATATAGTATTCCTTAATTCGCTTTTTGGCTATCGTTTCCCACCAGTTAACCAAATCCACATCTCCAGGTGCTTCAACCACAAGGCGTTCCCACATATGCCCAAAAGACAAAAGACTTTCCTCCCTCTTCAATAACTTTACATTTAATTTCCAAAAAGATGGACCCCTTCTAGGCACACCGTCAATATCTACATCCATTACAACTCCTCTATGATCCGAAAAAAACACATTTATCACATTCACTCTCCGCACTGTAACCGCACTAGACACGTACATTCTATCCAATCTCGCCGCATAATCTCGTCTAATAAAAGTATGCTCCACCATGCCACCCCCCCCCACACACATCCATTAAACCCACACTCGTCAATAAATCTCTCAGGAATCCCAAGCAACAACCCGCTCCTCGAGGCTCCACATCTTTTCGTCGTATTACACAATTCCAGTCGCCCCCTATTATCGCTACATTTGGTAAACTACGTAGATACTATACTAATACATCTTGTACAAAATGAGTTTTAAGTCGTACATCTCCCTCGGCCGGCCCATATACACATACAAAACTTATGTGTGCTCTACCCCATAAACCATCCACCCTAATCACTCTCCCCTCCCCCCTTTCACTATGGCGTACTACAAACGGGCTATTTTCCTTTACCAGAATGGCGACGCCTCCTTTTAACCTCGTCGCATATTCCATATACACATCATAACCATCCATTCCTAACTCATATCCAATTCTGTAATTGTGTTCTTGGATAAATACCACATCCACATCTAGACGCACCAAAAATTCATTAAACCACTTTCGCTTCCGCTCAGATCTCAAACCGTTAATATTTATTGTCAAAACCTTAAAGTCAATTAATGGGGTTTTCCTTTCGTTCTAGGTATAGACTTTTCACTTATACATTTTACACCACCTCTATCCCTCCCCCCTTTTTTGGGAACCACCTTGATAAACCCTTGTTTCGTGGATTCACTATTCCCTGTCCTCTGTACATCCGCCCAAGACTTTTTTCCTGGCCTTTGGGCAGGAGTAAGCACGTCGTCTGAGTGTGATGGGGTCGCAGTTCGCTTTCGAGTCCTACCCTCCACCTGCATTGGGATTTCTTTAGTACTATCGTGATGCACCTCCACTTCTGCTACATTTACCGTCATACCATGCGACACACTAGACTCAATGCTTCCATCCGGCGCCTCACCATGATGTTCAACCGATCCCAAAATTGCACCTGGATCCTCCACACGGTTGACGATCGACTCGTCTAACAAAACATCCAGTGCCTTCACTAAAGACGCCGCTACATCCTCTTCCCCCATAGTGGGCAGAGTCTCTTCAAATACTTTATTTATGTCCAGTGACGGTGATTCTTCTCGTTGTTTTGCATCCTCCAAAGCATTCTCCTGCGCTTTTTCTACCTCTTCACTCCAAGATGACCGTTGTAGAGACGGGTGAGCATAAGACTGTTCTCGTCCCTCAACTTCCTCGACCTCTTCCGGTTGTTGCTGTTGTGATATTTGGAGATTCCCACGACGCTTACCACACTGTGCCGCTATGTGGTCATGCGACCCACACAGCCGACACGTACGACGTTGCCCCGCATATGTTACATATACTTGAGTTCGAAATGCTTGCAACATAATATAGGACGGTATGGGATAACGTAAGGTCATTTTGACTGAATATGTTCCCTCCAAACTTCCAGCATAAGGTCCAGCGGCCCACCGACCTGCAGAGGCCATATGAACCGTACCATAATTACGTAGTTCATCTTTTATAACAAAATCAGTCGCTTCAAAAGGCACATTCTTGATTTTTACCCATGTGTAGTATCGTGATACATCATGAAGACGTACTGATACAGCTGAATTGACGGCTATAATGGTCTCTTGATACTTATCCACCACTGCTTCGTAGACATTTGCTGACGTCATTTTAACGAAAATCCGTGTCGTCCCATTAAGTGCTACACCACATATCTCTTCATTTGCGATACCGTAGGTATCACGGATAATCGCCGGTAGTAACAAATCCATCGTGGCTCCCGTGACAGCCCCACGGGTCAACTCAACGCAAACAGTGTTGATGCGCCTGTTGCTATGCAGCGCCATGTTGGAAGATGAGCAGCACACGTCCTCACTACTCAATGGCTGTTGACGAACTGATGTAGCTCGCCTGAAACAGCAGAGGGGTGCAGAGCACAACCGCACTCTACCGTGGTCAGGCAGCGAATGAGATACATGATCTATGTCAAGTAAGGCAACAGCTGCACTTCTCCGCTCCATGGAATATTACCCTATTCCAAACTACCATTCCTCCATTTCCCCCCAAACTACTTCTTAAATCACAACCAAAACTTCGCCTTGAAGCCAAACATGAGGCCTTAAGCTGTATTGATAACTTAGTCACACAGCACACACTCTAGGAAATTATTTACGCTGATGGTTCTGTTCACCAATCCACTGGTGCAGCTGGTAGTGCTGCTGTTGTCGTACAGAGTGATGGCTCTCTTAAAGAAATTGGAGCACGCATCAATAACTGGGCCTCTACCCTTCAGACAGAACTGTTTGCCATACTCCTTGCACTGAAATGCATCTATGTATCAAAGATTGACAGTTTAATTGTAACTGATTCTCTGTCATCCATAAATGCTCTCAACTCATTAAGCATAAATTGCGGCATGCTTGTGTCAGAAGCCAGACACAGGTATGGTAGGATTGTGGACAGTGGAGTCAGAGTGCACATGCTGTGGATTCCATCTCACATTGGTCTTCAGATGCATGATAGAACTGATAAATTGGCTAAGCTGTATGCTTTCAAAGAGGGAGTAGATTACAATCTTGGCTTGTCAGGTAGTAGTTTGAGAACAATAATACGAAAAGAACTTCAATTGAATTTTATGGACTTAAGGCTCAGGGAGATTGACACCAGTGAGTCCATCTATCATCGTTCTATCATGCAGGAGGAGCTACATGTCTATGGTGCATCCAACAAAATAAGCAGACTCTTGGATGTCACTACTGCCCGGCTCCGGCTGGGTTACAAGTATCTTTGGCAGGTTAAATCACCACCACCAGATGTAGACCAAACGAAATGTAAACATTGGCAGATGGACTATTGTCACACCCTGCGTCATTATGTACTGGAGTGTGATAAAATTAATGAATTTAGAAACAACTCACTCAGAAGTGTTCAAGAAATGGCTAAGTATTTTATCCACAGTGGTATATTACAGACCATTCTGGAGAAATACCCTGACTTTGCTAGCTGTAAATAAAGCATTACCACATGTGTGCATGTGTGTGTGTGTGTGTGTGTGTGTGTGTGTGTGTGTGTGTGTGTGTGTGTGTGTGTGTGTGTTTGTGTGTGTGTGTGTGTGTGTGTGTGTGTGTGTGTGTGTGTGTGTGTGTGTGTGTGTGTGTGTGTGTGCACTCACCTAGTTGAGATTGCAGGGGTCGAGTCCAAGCTCCTGTGTGTGTGTGTGTGCGTGTGTGTTTGTGTGTGTGTGTGTGTGTGTGTGTGTGTGTGTGTGTGTGTGTGTGTGTGTATGAGTGTGTGTGTGTGTATGAGTTTGTGTATGTGTGTGTGTGTGTGTGTGTTTGTGTGTGTGTGTGTGTGTGTGTGTGTGTGTGTGTGTGTGTGTGTGTGTGTGTGTGTGTGACTCAACAATCAATATTTGCACCAATAACTCACTACAGTTGTGACCGGGTGTGGAAGTGTGAATTGCTCATTACTCTAAAATTTGTTCATGATTGTAGCCATGTATAAACGCAAGTAACCATTCTTACAGTATTCATTACCTTTGTAACTTGTGAGTTCATTACCTTGTACCTAGTTCAGCCATCAAAACTTTGGGGCCCAGTCCCTGGACCCATTGTGTACCTCTATAATTTGTTAATACCTTTGTAACTTGTCATGATTGTGACTAGACCTACCTGGAGTTCATTACCTTTGTAAATTGTGAGTTCATTACCTTTGTAAATTGTGAATTCATTACCTCTGTAACTTGCTCAGCCATCAAAACTTTGAGGCCCAGTCCCTGGACCCATTATGTACCTCTGTAATCTTTTGACTACCGCCCACAGGATGGGTATGGGGTGCAAAATAAGCATTAAACTAACTGTCTCCACGGACTCCTAAGTGCACCACTCACTCTTTTCCCCTCATCAATTCTATGATTCACCTCATCTTTCACAGACCCATCCGCTGACACGTCCACTCCCAAATATCTGAATACATTCACCTCCTCCATACTCTCTCCCTCCAATCTGATATTCAATCTTTCATCACCTAATCTTTTTGTTATCCTCATAACCTTACTCTTTCCTGTATTCACCTTTAATTTTCTTCTTTTGCACACCCTACCAAATTCATCCACCAATCTCTGCAACTTCTCTTCAGAATCTCCCAAGAGCACAGTGTCATCAGCAAAGAGCAGCTGTGACAACTCCCACTTTGTGTGTGATTCTTTATCTTTTAACTCCAGGCCTCTTGCCAAGACCCTCGCATTTACTTCTCTTACAACCCCATCTATAAATATATTAAACAACCACGGTGACATCACACATCCTTGTCTAAAGCCTACTTTTACTGGGAAAAAATTTCCCTCTTTCCTACATACTCTAACTTGAGCCTCACTATCCTCGTAAAAACTCTTCACTGCTTTCAGTAACCTACCTCCTACACCATACACTTGCAACATCTGCCACATTGCCCCCCTATCCACCCTGTCATACGCCTTTTCCAAATCCATAAATGCCACAAAGACCTCTTTAGCCTTATCTAAATACTGTTCACTTATATGTTTCACTGTAAACACCTGGTCCACACACCCCCTACCTTTCCTAAAGCCTCCTTGTTCATCTGCTATCCCATTCTCCGTCTTACTCTTAATTCTTTCAATAATAACTCTACCATACACTTTACCAGGTATACTCAGCAGACTTATCCCCCTATAATTTTTGCACTCTCTTTTATCTCCTTTGCTTTATATATATATATATATATATATATATATATATATATATATATATATATATATATATATATATATATATATATACAAACACTGATCTCTGGCTGAAGGAGACTCGAATCTACGAACCTTGGAACAAGGTACGCAGTGCTTTACCAATCTACCCACACTGGACCAAAACCTTGGAGTCCAGCTGGCAGCCTTGGATCAAAGTCTAGCGCAAGCTGGACTCCAAGGTATTGGTCCAGTGTGGGTAGATTGGTAAAGCACTGTGTACCTTGTTCCAAGGTTCGTAGGTTCGAGTCGCCTTCAGCCAGAGATCAGTGTTTGTGTATATTTCGCCTGCTCTTGCGAATTCCTTGCATATATATATATATATATATATATATATATATATATATATATATATATATATATATATATATATATATATATATCAAACAAGCTCATATACATGTGATAACATACAGGGACACATGTACACAAACACAAGAAGACCAAATGAGAAACCTGAAGACAACGAAGGAGACATGACATATGCAGAGACTCTAACAGTCAACTACAGTGGCAGGGAACAGCTGGGCAGGGAAGACAGTCCACTGAGCATAGGGGCTGCAGTAAGGGCAGGGGTTGAAGGCAGGAACGTTTCGATGGAAAGAGCTAAAATACCTCAGATGATGCAAAGAGAGATACAGTGGGAGGAGGAGAGGGAGAGGTCAGTGTTTGTCTACTGGCTCCAAGAAGTAGAAGGGGAAACCTACATTGAAAAAAACCAGGGGGAGAAGAAAGCGATCGAAGGTATCGTGAAAGCAATAGGTGAGAGAGACATGACCCAGGTGGCAAATTTTCGGAGAATTGGGTGGTTTGCGGGTGGAAGGAGACGGCCTGTCAAAGTAATCTTCAAGGCAGAATCAGCTCGAACCAGGTCCTGCAGGAGAAAGCACGACTGAGGGACAAACCAGAGAACCGGAGAATGTACCTAGATCGCGACAGAACACTGCAAGAAAGGACGATACTGAGAGAGAGGGTACAAAGACGAAAGGAGGAATGGGATGCATTGATGAAGACGAGCAGAACCCAGACTCAGGTGGAAAGATAAATACACCCGACAGAGACACTCACAGAAGGACTCCAACCACAACTACCCTGAAACAACTGAATAATCTCAACCAAAACCCGCACACTGTTTCCTCTGCCCCCACCCCATCACAAACCCCACCCCTAAAGCAGCCCCCTATGGGCACTCTGCCCCCACCCCCACCCCACCACAAACCCCACCCACATCGTGACAACCCCAATGAAGCTGAACAATACACAAATAACCCGCACATAAAAGAGAGAAGCTTACGACGACATTTCGGTCCGACTTGGACCATTTACAAAGTCACACTGTCCAAGTCGAACCGAAACGTCGTCGTAAGCTTCTCTCTTTTATGTGCGGGTTATTTGTGTATCGTTCCAGTCACGGTATTGTGCCTTTTTTTGTTATTTACAGCTGAACAAGCTCAACCAAAACCCACACACTGTTCCCTCTGCCCCCATCCCCCACATCACAAACCCCACTGCTACAGCAGCTCCTTATGGGCACTCTGCCCTCACCCCCATCACAAACCCCACCCACACCACAAACCCCCATTGGCCCCCCAGGGCTCCCGCTCCCCCAGCCCCAATATTCTCCCAGGTCCACCGTGATAGACAAGAAGCTGAAGGTGTGGTACACAAACACACATGGAATAGCAAATAAATACGAGGAGTGGCATGAAAGAATCAACGAAAAGTCCCCGGACATCATAGCAGTCACAGAAACGAAACTCACTGAGACAATAACAGACGCAGTCTTCCCACTGGTTGATATCAGATCCCGAGGAAAGATAGAAGGAGTGGAGGGGGAATAGGGGTTGCACTGCTCATAAAAAACCGATGGAGTTTTGAGGAAATGGAAGGCATGGACGAGTTTGGAGAAAGGGACTTCATAGTAGGTACAATTCAATCTGGGGACCATAAGGTAGTCATTGCAATGATGTATAACCCACCACAGAACTGCAGGAGGCCAAGAGAGGAATATGATGAGAACAACAGAGCGATGATGGACACACTGGTTGAGATGGCATGAAGAGCTCAATCGTGTAGAGCAAAGTTACTGGTTATGGGTGATTTCAAACACAGAGATAACGATTGGGAAAACCTGAAGCCTCATGGGGGCCCCAAAACATGGAGAGCCAAGATGATGGATGTGGTACTGGAAAACCTCATGCATCAACACATCAGGGACACTACCAAAGAGAGAGGGGAGGATGCGCCAGCAAGACTGGGCCTCGTGTTCACCCTGAGTAGCTAAGACATTGATAACATCATATTTGAGAGGCCCCTCGGAGCTAGTAACCACGTAGTCCTGAGTTTTGATTACATAGTAGAGTTACAAGTGGAGAGGGTAACAGGAGTCGAAGGGGAAAAGCCAAACAATAAAAAGGAGAACTACACAGGTATGAGGAACTTTCTGCAGGAGGTGCAGTGGGACAGAGAAATGGTAGGAAAGTCAGTAAATGAAGTGATGAATATGTAACAGCAAAATGCAAGGAGGCAGAGGAAAGGGCAACAGAAACAATGGGAAGACCAAAGCGAGTCCTTGGTTTATCCGAAGGTGCAGGGAGGCAAAAACTAAGTGCATTAGAGAATGGAAGAAGTATAGAAGGCAAAGGACCCAGGAAAACAAGGAGATCAGTCGATGAGAAAGAAACGAATATGCACAGATGAGGAGGGAGGCCCAGCAACTGTACGAAAATGACACAGCATGGAAAGTTAAGTCAGACCCGAAACTGCTGTTTAGCCTCATTAGGAGAAAGACAACAGTCAAAGACCAGGTGATCAGGCTGAGGAAAGAAGGTGGGGAACTCACAAGAAACGATCAAGAGGTATGCGAGAAGCTCAACAGGAGATTTAAGGAAGTATTCACAGTGGAGACAAGAAGGACTCTAGGAAGACAGGACAGAGGGGGACACCAACAAGGAATAGACCAACAAGTGCTGGATGATATGCACACAACTGAGCAGGAGGTGAAGAAGCTGCTAAGTGACCTTGATACCGGACAACATCTCCCCGTGGGTCCTCAGGGACGGAGCAGATATACTGTGTGTGCCATTAACCACAATCTTCAACACATCCCTAGAAACTGGGCAACTACCTGAGGTATGGAAGACCGCAAATGTAGTTTCCATTTTTAAAAAAGGAGACAGAAAAGAGGCACTAAATTACAGACCTGTGTCACTGACGTGTATAGTATGCAAAGTCATGGAGAAGATTATCAGGAGGAGAGTGGTGGAGCACCTGGAAAGGAACAAGATTATAAACGACAGCCAGCACCGATTCATGGAAGGCAAATCCTGTGTCACAAACCTTCTGGAGTTTTATGACAAAGTTACAGAAGTAAGACACAAGAGAGAGGAGTGGATTGATTGCATTTTCTTGGACTGCAAGAAGGCCGTCGACACAGTTCGTCACCAGAGATTAGTGCAGAAAATAGAGGATCAGGCGCGTATAACAAGAAGGGCACTGCAATGTATCGGAGAATACCTGGCAGGGAGGCAACAACGAGTCATGGTACGCGATGAGGTATCACAGAGGGCACCTGTGACGAGAGGGGTCCCACAGGGCTCGGTCCTAGGACCAGTGCTATTTTTGGTATATGTGAATGACATTATGGAAGGGATAGACTCAGAGGTGTCCCTGTTCGCAGATGATGTGAAGTTAACGAGGAGAATTAAATCAGATGAGGATCAGGCAGGACTTCAAAGAGACCTGGACAGGCTGGACACGTGGACCAGCAACTGGCTTCTTGAATTCAACCCTGCCAAATGCAAAGTCATAAAGATCGGAGATGGGCAAAGAAGACCGCAGACGGAATATAGACTAGGTGGTAAAAGACTGCAAACCTCGATGAAGGAGAAAGATCTTGGGGTGAGTATAACACCGAGCGAGTCTCCGGAAGCACACGTCAACCAGATAACTGCTGCAACATATGGGCGCCTGGCAAACCTGAGAACAGCGTTCCGATACCTTAGCAAGGAATCGTTCAAGACACTGTACACCGTGTACGTCAGGCCCATACTGGAGCATGCAGCACCAGTTTGGAACCCGCACTTCAAAGGTTTGCGACAAGGTTAGTTCCAGAGCTAAGAGGAATGCCCTACGGAGAAAGGTTAAGGGAAATCGACCTGACGACACTGGAGGACAGGAGGGTTAGGGGAGACGTGATAGCAACATATAAAATACTGCGTACAATAGACAAGGTGGGCAGAGACAGGATGCTCCAGAGAGGGGAAACAGAAAAAAGGGGTCACAATTGGAAGTTGAAGACCCAGATGATTCAAAGGGATGTTAGGAAGTATTTCTTCCGTCACAGAGTTGTCAGAAAGTGGAATAGCCTAGAAAGTGACGTAGTGGAGGCAGGAACCATACATAGCTTTAAGATGAGGTATGATAAAGCTCATGGAGCAGGGAGAGAGAGGACCTAGTAGCACTCAGTGAAGAGGCGGAGTCAGGAGCTGAGTCTCGACCCCTGCAGTCACAATTAGGTGAGTACAATTAGGTGAGTACAAGTGCACACACGTGCACACACACCTCACTCTCCGCCTATATACACTGTCTTTCAACCTCTGTGTGTTAGACGTGATCAAGGTTCAAGGACCGAAACGTTTTGCAATAAATATGTCCTAGTGTTTGCTTACGTGTCTTTCTAAACCCACACACACATATGTGAACACAGACGGACATACACACACAGATGTAGTTCAGTAATTACTCACTACCCAGGCAATAACAAAATTTAAAATGCCATCAAAATCCCTTTTTCAATTAATGACATAAGCACAGGTTATTTGTGAAATATATTAACATCAGCTTAGTGTACATGTGTGTGTGTGTGCGTGTGTGTGTGTGTGTGTGTACTCACCTAGTTGAGGTTGCGGGGGTCGAGTCCGAGCTCCTGGCCCCGCCTCTTCACTGATCGCTACTAGGTCACTCTCCCTGAGCCGTGAGCTTTATCATACCTCTGCTTAAAGCTATGTATGGATCCTGCCTCCACTACATCGCTTCCCAAACTATTCCACTTACTGACTACTCTGTGGCTGAAGAAATACTTCCTAACATCCCTGTGATTCATCTGTGTCTTCAGCTTCCAACTGTGTCCCCTTGTTACTGTGTCCAATCTCTGGAACATCCTGTCTTTGTCCACCTTGTCAATTCCTCTCAGTATTTTGTATGTCGTTATCATGTCCCCCCTATCTCTCCTGTCCTCCAGTGTCGTCAGGTTGATTTCCCTTAACCTCTCCTCGTAGGACATACCTCTTAGCTCTGGGACTAGTCTTGTTGCAAACCTTTGCACTTTCTCTAGTTTCTTTACGTGCTTGGCTAGGTGTGGGTTCCAAACTGGTGCCGCATACTCCAATATGGGCCTAACGTATACGGTGTACAGGGTCCTGAACGATTCCTTGTTAAGATGTCGGAATGCTGTTCTGAGGTTTGCTAGGCGCCCATATGCTGCAGCAGTTATTTGGTTGATGTGCGCTTCAGGAGATGTGCCTGGTGTTATACACACCCCAAGATCTTTTTCCTTGAGTGAGGTTTGTAGTCTCTGACCCCCTAGACTGTACTCCGGTCTGCGGCCTTCTTTGCCCTTCCCCAATCTTCATGACTTTGCACTTGGTGGGATTGAACTCCAGGAGCCAATTGCTGGACCAGGTCTGCAGCCTGTCCAGATCCCTTTGTAGTTCTGCCTGGTCTTCGATCGAGTGTATTCTTCTCATCAACTTCACGTCATCTGCAAACAGGGACACCTCAGAGTCTATTCCTTCCGTCATTTCGTTCACAAATACCAGAAACAGCACTGGTCCTAGGACTGACCCCTGCGGGACCCCGCTGGTCACAGGTGCCCACTCTGACACCTCGCCACGTACCATGACTCGCTGCTGTCTTCCTGACAAGTATTCCCTGATCCATTGTAGTGCCTTCCCTGTTATCCCTGCTTGGTCCTCCAGTTTTTGCACCAATCTCTTGTGTGGAACTGTGTCAAACGCCTTCTTGCAGTCCAAGAAAATGCAATCCACCCACCCCTCTCTCTCTTGTCTTACTGCTGTCACCATGTCATAGAACTCCAGTAGGTTTGTGACACAGGATTTCCCGTCCCTGAAACCATGCTGGCTGCTGTTGATGAGATCATTCCTTTCTAGGTGTTCCATCACTCTTCTCCTGATAATATTCTCCATGATTTTGCATACTATACATGTCAGTGACACTGGTCTGTAGTTTAATGCTTCATGTCTGTCTCCTTTTTTAAAGATTGGGACTACATTTGCTGTCTTCCATGCCTCAGGCAATCTCCCTGTTTCGATAGATGTATTGAATATTGTTGTTAGGGGTACACGTAGCGCCTCTGCTCCCTCTCTCAATACCCATGGGGAGATGTTATCTGGCCCTTTTGCCTTTGAGGTATCTAGCTCACTCAGAAGCCTCTTCACTTCTTCCTCGGTTGTGTGCACTGTGTCCAGCACTTGGTGGTGTGCCCCACCTCTCCGTCTTTCTGGAGTCCCTTCTGTCTCCTCTGTGAACACTTCTTTGAATCTCTTGTTGAGTTCTTCACATACTTCACGGTCATTTCCTGTTGTCTCTCCTCCTTCCTTCCTTAGCCTGATTACCTGGTCCTTGACTGTTGTTTTCCTCCTGATGTGGCTGTACAACAGTTTCGGGTCAGATTTGGCTTTCGCTGCTATGTCATTTTCATATTGTCTTTGGGCCTCCCTTCTTATCTGTGCATATTCGTTTCTGGCTCTACGACTGTTCTCCTTATTCTCCTGGGTCCTTTGCCTTCTATATTTCTTCCATTCCCTAGCACACTTGGTTTTTGCCTCCCTGCACCTTTGGGTAAACCATGGGCTCATCCTGGCTTTTTCATTACTCCTGTTACCCTTGGGTACAAACCTCTCCTCAGCCTCCTTGCATTTTGTTGCTACGTATTCCATCATCTCATTAACTGGCTTCCCTGCCAGTTCTCTGTCCCACTGAACCCCGTTCAGGTAGTTCCTCATTCCTGTATAGTCCCCTTTCTTGTAGTTTGGCTTCATTCGTCCTGGGCTTCCTGCTTCTCCCTCCACTTGTAGCTCTACTGTGTATTCGAAGCTTAAAACCACATGGTCACTGGCCCCAAGGGGTCTTTCATATGTGATGTCCTCGATATCTGCACTACTGAAGGTGAATACTAAGTCCAGCCTTGCTGGTTCATCCTCTCCTCTCTCTCTTGTAGTGTCCCTTACGTGTTGGTACATGAAGTTCTCCAGTACCACCTCCATCATCTTAGCCCTCCATGTATCTTGGCCCCCATGTGGGTCCAAGTTCTCCCAATCGATCTCCTTGTGGTTAGTCACCCACGATCAGGAGCTTTGCCCTGCATGCATGTGCCTTGCATGCATGTGTGTGTGTGTGTGTGTGTGTGTGTGTGTGGGTGTGTGTGTGTGTGTGTGTGTGTGTGTGTGTGCCTGTGTGTGTGTATGTGCGTGTGTGTGTGTGCCTGTGTATGTGCGTGTGTGTGTGTGTGTGTGTGTGTACTCACCTATTTGTTGTTGCAGGGGTCGATTCACATCTCCTGGCCCCACCTCTTCGCTGATTGCTACTAGGTCCTCTCTCTCCCTGCCCAATGAGCTCTATCATACCTCGCCTTAAAACTATGTATGGTTCCCGCCTCCACTACGTCACTTTGTAGGCTATTCCACGGCCTGACTACTCTATGAATGAAGAAATACTTCCTAACATCCCTTTGATTCATCTGAGTCTTCAACTTCCGATTGTGACCTCTTGTGTCTGTGTCCCTTCTCTGGAACATCCCGTCTTTGTCCACCTTGTCTATTCCGCGCAGTATTTTATATGTCGTTATCATGTCTCCCCTGACCCTCCTGTCCTCCAGTGTCGTCAGGCCGATTTCCCTCAACCTTTCTTCGTAGGACAATCCCCGTAGCTCTGGGACTAGTCTTGTTGCAAACCTTTGCACTTTCTCTACTTTCTTGACGTGCTTGACTAGGTGTGGATTCCAAACTGGTGCTGCATACTCCAGTATGGGCCTGACGTAAATGGTATACAGAGTCTTAAACGAATCCTTACTGAGGTATCGGAACGCTATCCGTAGGTTTGCCAGGCACCCGTATGCTGCAGCAGTTATCTGATTGATGTGCGCCTCAGGAGATACGCTCGGTGTTATGCTCACCCCCAGATCTTTTTCCTTGAGTGAGGTTTGCAGTCTTTGGCCATCTAAACTATATTGTGTCTGCTGTCTTCTTTGCCCTTCCCCAATCTTCATGACTTTGCATTTGGCAGGGGTAAATTCAAGGAGCCAGTTGCTGGACCAGGCTTGTAGCCTGTCCAGGTCTCTTTGTAGTCCTGCCTGATCCTCATCCGATTTGATTCTTCTCATTAACTTTGCATCATCTGCAAACAAGGACACTTCTGAGTCTATCCCTTCCGTTATGTCGTTCACATATACCAAGAACAGCACAGGTCCTAGGACTGACCCCTGTGGAACCCCGCTTGTCACAGGCGCCCACTCTGACACCTCGTCGCTTACCATGACTCGTTGTTGCCTCCCTGT
>NC_091311.1:23095005-23210005 GCF_038502225.1 Cherax quadricarinatus
TGCTGCAGCAGTTATTTGATTGATGTGTGACTCAGGGGACATGTTCGTTATAATGTTTGCCCCAAAATCCTTTTCTTTAATTGACGTTTGCAGCTGTTGGTTTCCTAACCTGTACTCCGTCTGCGGTCTTCTGTGTCCTTCCCCAATCTTCATGACCTTACACTTACTGGGGTTAAACTCCAGGAGCCATTTGCCAGACCATACTTGTAGTTTGTCCAGATCCCCTTGTAATCTTAATTGATCCTCTCCCACTTGTATTCTCCTCATCAGTTTCACATCATCAGCGAACAGTGACACTTCTGAATCTATTCCTTCAACCATGTCATTCACGTATACAAGAAACAGCACCGGGCCTAGGACTGAACCTTGTGGAACCCCACTCGACACATTCGCCCACTCCGACACTTCAGCACGTACCAACACACGTTGTTTCCTTCCTGTCAATTATTCCCTGATCCATTGCAGTATTTTCCCATCTCTGAAGCCGTGCTGACTGTCATGTATGAGCCCAATCTTTTCAATGTGTTCCACCACTTTATTTCTGATAATCTTTTCCATGACTTTACATACTATACAAGTCAGTGACACTGGTCTGTAGTTTAATGCTGCCTGTCTGTCCCCTTTCTTAAAAATTGGAACTACATGTGCTGTTTTCCACGCCTCAGGCAACTGCCCTGTTTCGATAGATTTACTGAAGATTGCTGCTAATGGCACACACAGTTCCTCTGCTCCCTCTCTCAGTATCCATGGAGATATGTTATCTGGGCCCACCACCTTTGAGGTATCGAGTTCGTCTAGCAGTTTCTTCACCTCTACCTTGGTTATGTGTATTGTGTCCAGTGCCTGCAGGTGCACCCTACCTCCACAGTTTGCTGGAAGCATTCCTGACTCTATTGTGAATACTTCTCTAAATCTTTTGTTTAGTTCATCACATACTTCTTGGTCACTCTTCGTCAGCTCCCCTCCTTCTTTCCTCAGACTGATTACCTGGTCCTTGACTGTTGTTTTTCTCCTAATGTGACTGTATAACAACTTTAGTTCAGATTTGGTTATTGATGCTATGTCGTTCTCGTATTGTCTCTGGGCCTCTCTCCTTATCCTTGCATATTCGTTTCTGGTTCTTCTGCTCAGCTCCTTGTTTTATTGAGTCCTTTGCCTTCTGTACCTTTTCTATGCTCTAGCACACTTGGCATTGGCCTCTTTGCACCTCCAGTTAAACCATGGGCTCACTCTGGTCTTACCATTTTTTCTGTTGCCCTTTGGTATGAACTTTTCCTCTGCCTCCCTGCACTTAGTGGTCACTATTTCCATCATTTCATTTACTGACCATTTCATTTACTGTCTCCATCTAGTTCTCTTTTCCCACTGCACTTCATGCAGGAAACTTCTCATTCCTATATAGTGCCCTTTTTTGAAGTTCGGTTTCTCTCTTTGTTCTCGTGCTGCTGCATTCTCCACTTTTAACTCTACAAAATATTCAAAACTCAGGACATCATGATCACCAGCGCCAAGGGGTCTTTCGTGTGTGTGTGTGTGTGTGTGTGTGTGTGTGTGTGTGTGTGTGTGTGTGTGTGTGTGTGTGTGTATGTGTGTGTGTTGTGTGTGTGTGTGTGTGTGTGTGTGTGTGTGTGTGTGTGTGTGTGTGTGTGTGTGTGTGTGTGTGTGTGTGTGTGTGTGTGTGTGTGTCTGTGTGTGTGTGTGTGTGTGTGTGTGTGTGTGTGTGTGTGTGTGTGTGTGTGTGTGTGTGTGTATGTGTGTGTGTTGTGTGTGTGTGTGTGTGTGTGTGTGTGTGTGTGTGTGTGTGTGTGTGTGTGTTTGTGTGTACTCACCTCACCTAATTGTAGTTGCAGGGGTCGAGACTCAGCTCCTGGCCCCGCCTCTTCACTGATCGCTACTGGATCCTCTCTATCTCTGCTTCCTGAGCTTTGTCATACCTCTTCTTAAAACTATGTATGGTTCCTGCCTCCACTACTTCACTTGCTAGGCTATTCCACTTGCTGACAACTCTATGACTGAAGAAATACTTCCTAACGTCCCTGTGACTCGTCTGAGTCTTCAGCTTCCAGTTGTGACCCCTTGTCCCTGTGTCCCCTCTCTGGAACATCCTATCTCTGTCCACCTTGTCTATTCCCCACAGTATCTTGTATGTCGTTATCATGTCTCCCCTGACCCTTCTGTCCTCCAGTGTCGTCAGTCCGATTTCCCTTAACCTTTCCTCGTACGACATTCCCTTGAGCTCTGGGACTAGCCTTGTTGCAAACCTTTGTACTTTCTCTAACTTCTTGACGTGCTTGACCAGGTGTGGGTTCCAGACTGGTGCTGCATACTCCAGTATGGGCCTTACATACACAGTGTACAGTGTCTTGAACGATTCCTTATTAAGGTATCGGAACGCTATTCTCAGGTTTGCCAGGCGCCCGTATGCTGCAGCGGTTATTTGGTTGATGTGTGTCTCCGGTGATGTGCTCGGTGTTATGATCACCCCAAGGTCTTTCTCCCTGAGTGAGGTCTGTAGTCTTTGTCCACCTAGCCTATACTGTCTTCGGTCTTCTTTGCCCCTCCCCAATCTTCATGACTTTGCATTTGGCTGGATTGAATTCGAGAAGCCAGTTGTTGGACCACATGTCCTGCCTGTCCAGGTCTCTTTGCAGTCCTGCCTCATCCTCGTCCGATTTAATTCTTCTCATCAACTTCACGTCATGTGCGAACAGGGACACTTCAGAGTCTATTCCTTCCATCATGTCGTTCACATATATCAAAAATAGCACTGGTCCTAGAACTGACCCCTGTGGGACCCCGCTCGTAACAGGCGCCCACTGTGATACCTCTTCACGTACCATGACTCGTTGCTGCCTCCCTGTCAGGTATTCTCTTATCCATTGCAGTGCCCTCCCTTTTACGTGCGCCTGATCCTCCAGCTTCTGCACTAATCTCTTGTGGGGAACTGTGTCAAAGGCCTTCCTGCAGTCTAGGAAAACGCAATCTACCCACCCCTCTCTCTCGTGTCTTACTTCTGTTACCTTGTCATAAAACTCCAGGAGGTTTGTGATACAAGATTTGCCTTCCATGAACCCATGCTGGTTTTCATTTATAATCTTGTTCCTTTCCAGGTGTTCGACCACTCTCCTCCTGATAATCTTCTCCATGACTTTGCACACAATACATGTCAGAGACACAGGTCTATAGTTTAGTGCCTCGTTTCTGTTTCCTTTCTTAAATATGGGGACTACATTAGCTGTCTTCCATTTCTCAGGTAGTTGCCCAGTTTCAAGGGATGTGTTGAAGATTGTGGTTAGAGGCACGCACAGCATCTCTGCTCCTTCTCTAAGGACCCATGGGGAGATGTTGTCCGGTCCCATCGCCTTTGAGGTGTCAAGGTCACTTAAGAGCTTCTTCACCTCCTCCTCAGTTGTTCGTATGTCATCCAACACTTGTTGGTATATTCCCTCTTGATGTTCCCTTCTGTGCTGTCTTCCCACAGCCCTTCCTGTCTCTACTGTAAAAACTTCCTTAAATCTCCTGTTCAGCTCCTCACATACCTCCTGATCATTTCTTGTGAGTTCTCCACCTTCTGTCCTTAATCTGATCACCTGGTCTTTGACTGTTGTCTTCCTCCTGATGTGGCTATGCAACAGTTTCGGGTCAGTCTAGATTCTCGATGCGATGTCATTTTCATACTGTCGCTGGGCCTCCCTCCTTACCTGTGCGTACTCATTCCTGGCTATGCGACTGATCTCCCTATTTTCGTGTGTTCTCTGCCTTCTGTACTTTTTCCATTCTCTATTGCACTTTGTTTTTGCCTCCTTACACCGTCGGGTAAACCAGGGGCTCATTCTGGTCTTCTCTTTGTTACTGTTGCCCTTGGGAATAAACCTTTCCACTGCCTCCTTGCATTTTGTTGTTACATATTCCATCATTTCATTTACTGGCTTTCCTGCCAGTTCTCTGTCCCACTGGACCTCCCGCAGGAAGTTCTTCAACCCTATGTAGTCCCCTCTTTTATAGTCAGGCTTTTCCCATTCAACTCCTGTTATTCTCTCCACTTGCAGCTCTACTATGTATTCAAAGCACAGAACCACGTGGTCGCTAGCTCCTAGGGGACTCTCATACTTGATGTCCTCGATATCTGAGCAGCCCAGGGTGAACACAAGGTCCAATCTTGCTGGTTCATCCTCCCCTCTCACTCTGGTAGTGTCCTTAACATGTTGGTGCATGAGGTTTTCCAGCACCACGTCCAACATCCTGGCTCTCCATGTTTCGGGACCCCCATGTGGCTCCAGGCTTTCCCAGTGTGTGTGTGTGTGTGTGTGTGTGTGTGTGTGTGTGTGTGTGTGTGCGTGTGTGTGTGCGTGCTCATCTAGTTATACTCACCTATATGTAGTTACAGTGATCGATTCACAGCTTCTGCCTCCGCCTCTTTGCTGTTCACTACTAGTTCCACTCTCTCCCTGCTCAATGAGTTTTATAGACCCTCTTATTAAAGCTATGCATAGATCTTGCCTCCACTTCCTGACAACTCTGTTACTGAAAAAATACTTCCTAACATCCCCGTGAATCATCAGAGTTTTCACCTTCAAACTGTCACTCCTTCTTGCTGTGGTACTGTATCGAAAGCCTTCTTACAGTCCAACAAGAGGAAGTCTACCCAAGTCTCTCCCCTGTCTTACAGCTGTTACCTTATCGTAGAACTTCAATAGTTTTGCGATGCAGTATTTTCTTTCCGTGAAGCCATACTGGTTGTCATTCATGAGCCCGTTCCTTTCTAGGTGTTTCACAACTGATAATCTTCTCCACAACTTTAAATACTCTATATGTTAGCAACACAGGTCTGTAGTTTAGTGCTGTTTGTCTCCTTCCTTAAAAATTGGGACTACATTTGTTGTCTTCCACACCTCAGGCAGTTAGTAGCACACATTGTGCATTTTCTCCCTCAGAACCCACGAAGAGATGTTATCTGGACCCACCGCCTTCGAGGTATCTAATTTCTTCGCCTGGTGCTTGGTTGTGTACAGTGTGTCCTGCACTTGCTGGTGCATCCTACTCCCTTGGTTTTCTGGAAGCCTCTATCTCCACTATGAATACCTCCCTGAATTCTGGCCTGAATTCCTCAAATACTTCCTGGTCACTCCATGTAAGCTCCCCTCCTTCCTTCCTCAGCCTGATCACCTGGCCTTTGATTATTGTTTTCCTCCTGATATGGTTGTATAAAAACTTTGCGTTAGATTTGGCTTTTGATACTATGTCATTCTTGTGTTGCCACTGGGCTTCTCTCTTTATCCATACCTATTCCTTTCTGGCTCTGTAGCTGAACTCACTGTATTCTTTACGTTTTCCTTGTTCTAACACACTTGGCTTTGACCTCTCCACATCTCCTGGTAAACCATGGGCTCACTCTGATCTTCCCATTTTTTCTGTTCCCATTGACACAAACTTCTCCTCTGCCTCCATGCATTTTGCAGCCACGTGTTCTATCATTTTGTTTACTGTCTTTCCCTCTAGTTCTCTTAACCACTGCACCTCATGCAGGAATTACCTCATACATGTGTAGTTCCCTTTTTTGAAGTTTGGTTTTTCTCGTCCTTTTCGTGCTGCTTCACTCTTTATTGTTAGCTTTACTATGTATTTGAAACTCAGGACGACGTGATCGCTAATGCTGAGGGACGTTTCCTGTGTATGAACTCTTAAAGGTGAATAAGAGGTCCAGCATTGCTGGTTCATAATGTCTTTCTCTGGCACACGAAGCTTTCCAGCATCACATCCAACATCTTGGGTCTCCAAGTCTCCGGTCCCCCATATGACTCCCGATTTTTCCAATCTATCTCCTGTGGTTGAAATCCCCCATAATGAGTAACTTTGACCTACTTATGTGGGCCCTTTTGGCCACCTCGGCTAATGTGGTCGCCATCGATCTGTTGGTCTTATCATATTCTTATCTTGGTTTCCTATCATCACTTTTGGAGGTGAAGTGGATGACTACTATGTAGTCATTCACTTCACGTCTGACTAGTCCTCCCATCTCCTCAAAACTCCATTGAACTTTGATGAGCAGTGCAACTCCTCCTCCCTCTCTGCTCCCACTGAGGAATCCCACTGTCTTTCCTCAGGATCTGATATCCAGATAGGAAAATTGCATCTGTTATCACCCCTGTGAGCATTATCTCGATGAATGCTATGATGTCTGGGTATGCTTCAGTGATTCTTTCCTGCCACTTGACACTCTTATTTGTTATTCCATCTTAGTTGATGTATTCATTGGGGTGGGAGGGGATGGTACTGGCTGAGGGTGTGGTAGACAGGCTGGATATTATGGTAGCTTGGGGGTTGGAGACTATGAGTGTGGAGTGTGGTTTGTTTCTGGTAATTGTGTTTGGGTGGCGTGGGTTGATATGGGTTGAGGGGATGCTGTGGGTGGTTCTGTGGGCAGTTGTTTTTGTTGTTCCACCTAAGGCTATGCTTCCCTATCTGTCGGTACCTGCTCTGTGTTCCCTTCCTGCCTCTGGCAACTTCTTACTCTGTTTCTCTGTTGTTTCGATTCTCTTTGTATTCTGTCATGGTTGAGGAACATTCCTTTAACCTTGGTTTCCTCTGCATGATCTTATTTCGTACCATTCCTGTCTTTAATATCAACTTGAATGGGCGGTTCTTTTCCCTCAAGTACAGTCCAAGTCTCTGAAAATTTGTCAGTTGGGTCATGTCCTCTCCTGTTACTGCGATGATGCTATCAGTCCCTTTTACCTACCCCGTCTTCTTTCATCATAGGTTTTTCCTTTTGCCTCATGGAACCCATGAATAATAATAAGTGACCTCTCCTTCTCCTCTTCCCATTTCGTTTCCCTCCATATCTCTAGGACCGACTTATGTATCTTCTTAGTTATTTCCCTTAACGTTTCCCAGATGTCTCGGTGGCCTGATATCATTTCCTCAAGGAACTTCTTTGCTCCATCCCCTCCTAAATTTGCAGGAGGACAAGGGAAGGGTTGTACCTCCTGGTCCTGTTTTTAAATTTTTCAGTGACAGCCGCGAAATATGTCAGTGGTGTGCACTCTTGATGGGGTGTATCCTGGAATCTGCTTCCACTGTGTCGCTGCCTGTAGCTTCACACGTGTGTTTACCGTTCTTATGCTGAACAAAAATGCTTCTTGATATCCCTGAGACTCAGTTGCTTACATAATTACCATGCACGCACCTTTGTTCGTCTTGCAAGTCTCATAAAAAATATCATTATTTGAATGCGTTTGTGCATTTTATGTTTGTATGTGTTCACGTAATATATATCCAGGGTGCATGTGTGTTAGTATGTCGGAGTAGGTATCAGTCCGTTTGTGTGTGTGTATGTGTGTGTGTACTCACTTAGTTGTGGCTGTAGGGGTCTAGTCACAGCTCCTGACCCTGCTTCTTCACTGGTTGCTACTAGGTCACTCTTCTTGCTCCATAAGCATTATCATACCTCTTCTTAAAGCTATGTATGGATCCTGCCTCCACTACACCATTTCCCAGATTATTCCACTTTCTGAAGAAGTATTTCTGAAGAAATACTTTTTAACATCCCTGTGATTCATCTGAGTCTTCAACTTCCAATTGTGACCCCTTGTAGCTCTGTCCCATTTCTGTAACATCCTGTTTCTGTCCACGTTGTCAATTCCTCTCAGTATTTTATATGTCGTTATCATATTCCCTCTATCTCTCCTGTCCTCCAGTATCATCAGGTAGATTTTCCTTAACCTCTCTTCGAAGGACATGCCCCTTAGCTCTGGGACTAGTCTTCTTGCAAACCTTTGCATTTTCTCTAATTTCCTTACATGCTTGGCTAGGTGTGAGTTCCAAACCAGTGCTGCATACTCCAATATAGGCCTGACATACCAGGTGTACAGCGTCCTGAACGATTCCTCATTGAGATGTCGGAATGCTATTATTAGGTTTGCTAGGCGCCCATATGCTGCAGCAGTTACTTGGTTAATGTGCTCCTCAGGAGATGTGCCTGGTGTTATACTCACCCCAAGATCCTTTTCCTCAAGTGAGGTTTGTAGTTTCTGGCCTCCTAGACTTTATTGCGTCTGCGGTCTTCTTTGCCCTTTCACAGCCTTCATGACTTTGCACTTGGTGAGATTGAACTCCAGGAGCCAGTTTCTGGACCAGGCGTGCAGCCTGTCCAGCTCCCTTTGTAGTTCTACCTAGTTCTTGTCCGATTTAATTCTTCTCATCAACTTCACATCATCTGCAAACAGGGGCACTTCTGAGTCTATTCATTCCGTCATGTTGTTCACATATAACAGAAACAGCACCGATCCTAGGACTGACCCCTGTGGAACCCCGCTCGTCACTTTCGCCCACTCTGACACTTCGTCACTTACCATGACTCGCTGATGTCTTCCCGGCAGGTATTCCCTGATCCATTGCAGTGCCTTCCTTAGAGTATGTGTGTGTGTATACTTACCTGTATATGGGTGCAGTTCTCGAGTTGCAGGCTCCTGGTCCTGCTTCTTCGCTCGTTGTTACTAGGTCGCCTCTCTCCTGGCTTCAAGAGTCTTATCGTACCTCATCTTAAAGCTATATATGGATCCAGTCTCTACCACTTCACTCTTCAGACTGTTTCACTTCCTGCCAACTCTCAGCTTTTTTCAATGATCTCTCACAATTTTCTAAGTAAGTTTAGCACGTTACCGGGTAAGTTATACATTTCAGGAAACTGTTTTGCAGTTTAATGCTGTTTGTTTATAACTTCCCCTGAATATCAGTGCGATACTTATTTTATAAGTACAGAACATCGTAATTCTGTCACCAGTGATAAATAAATGTAAATTTTTTACTAAGGACTTCTGCTGTGTGCTTCAACACCTGTAGCGAATGTAAATAAATAATAGTTCTGAGACCTGACAGGATGATGAATATAACATTTGTGCAATGTTTCGCCAACCAGTGAGTTCCTCAGTCCAGTACAGAGAAGAATGGTTGATGATCAGAAGGAGCATGAGCTAATCAGTCCCTCTGCCTGGAATCAATGTGATCAATCTATCAAGACAGATGGACTGTTAACATGTTAATTACATATCCAATATGACTGAGGAAGAGTATGAGCTGATCCTTTAGCTAAGCATCTATATTCTGGTTGTACTGCCTCTCTTCCCTCGTTAGTGAAAGGCATTCGAATCACTAATTTACATTACTCTGATACGTATTGTCCCTTTCACTTGATATTAATTACTCCTGATTATCAATAACTTACTATGACTGGTCGGCAAATAGACACATGTGCAACTTACCATGCATATTGTTTTACCAAAAATTAATGACTATGATTGCAGCCGCTGCTGCTGCTGTTATTTTTCATTAATTATTAATAATTTCACTTTATGAATATAAAATGAGCGTGAAAACAAAGCCTTTTACTGTAAATAAATGTCTTGGTTTTTAACAAGTTCTTTGTTAAAATGGCTGGCGTTAATCTTGTAATTTTTTCTAAAATGCAAATGAGTTGTAAAAGCTTTTTCTAATAACTTTAAGCTATTGTTAGGTAATAATTATAAGCATAAAGTTGTTTGAACCAATTATAGACAAAATCATTCTGGACCAACAATTATATAATTGTAAGTTATAAACATATATCCATTTTTTTTACCGATTATAAACGTACAATTTATTAGAAAACGTTTCGGTCCTGGGACCGTTCCAGAACCGAAACTTTTTCTAATCATTATAAACGTATAAATATATAACTCGTTTTTTAAACTATTATAGAGTTCGTCACGGCCATACAGGCGGGAGATTCGTCTGTAAAAACTTGCATTTGTGGTCACAGTGGTGCCCATGCTAACCTTCCTATGGTGTATAATTACACCTATTTGGATGAATCTTATTGTAGCCAGCTGGCTCAGTAGCTAACACGTTGGTCTGGAGTTTTACGACTCTCTACCGCGGGTTCACGCCCCGCCCGTGGTATGATTCTCTCTTTTTTCTTGCACTTTCCTCCCGTTAAAATCGATGTTTCGCTCAATGCCAATCAGGAAATCAAAGATATACTAATCGTTTTTTCCTTCAACGCATGATGGCTATTGTTTAAACATCTTCATCTCCCGAATGTCTAATGTTTTCCTAGGTGAATATCATGTCTTGTCTAGCTGGTTCTCATCTTAATGAATTAATATAAATGCTGACTGTGAAAGTATTAAATTATATCTGTTGATATGCCCTCTGTATAACTGTATAACTCTGTATAACTTAGCGATCGAAACATAGCTGAAATTAATGATTCATTAGCAGCTGTTGTACCCATTTACCTAATTTACCATGAGGAGTCTCTTTCTACCCAGGCAAAATTATGTCCGAAGCCTCTATGGTGTGCTTGTGCATGTTCCTGTCTATGTTTATATTACTGTGTTCATGTATGTTCTTGAGTTTATGTTCTTGTATGTGTTTGTGTTCTTGTTTGTGCGTGTGCTCCTGTGTTTGCGTATGTTCGTGTGTTTGTCCCTATTCAAACAATTTGTACTTTCATTTGCGTTGCAGGGATCGAGTTACTACTCCTGGCCCCGTCACTCCGCTAGCAGCTTCTGGGCTCACTCTCTTCTAGCTGCGCGAGTCGAATCTTATATATTCTTAAAGCTATGGATGGAGCCTCTCTATACCACTTCTGACCATTCTATGGCTGAAGAAGTATTTCCTGGTATCCCTGTGAATCATGTGTGCTTTTAGCTTCCAGCTGTGCCCTTGTGTACCCGAGACCCGCCTCTCAGATTCGCCCTGTCCTCTCCATCAACTCCTCTCAGTATCTTGTGAGTTGTAATCACATCTATGCTGATCTTTCTGTTCTCTAATGTCGCCAGGTTTAGCTCTTTAGTCCCTCATAGCTGATGCCCTTCACACTACCTGGAGTCTACCTGGAGGTTATTCCGGGGATCAACGCCCCTGCGGCCCGGCCCACAACCAGGCCTCCCTGTGGATCAGATCCTGATCAACCAGGCGGTTACTGTTGGCCGCACGCAGTCCAATGTACGAACCACAGCCCGGCTGATCCGACACTGACTTTAGGTATCTGTCCAGCTCTCTCTTGAAGGCAGCCAGGGGTTTATTGATAATTCCCCTTATGCTCGGTGGGAGGCTGTTGAACAGTCTTGGGTTCCGGACACTTATGGTTTTTTCTCTTAGTGTACCAATGGCACCCCTACTTTTAATTGGAGGTATTTTGCATCGCCTGCCCAGTCTTTTACTTTCGTAGGGAGTGATTTCTGTGTGCAGATTTGGGACCATTCCTTCCAGGATTTTCCAAGTGTAGATTATGATATATCTCTCTCTCTCCTGCGTTCCAACGAGTACAAGTCAAGTGCTTCCAAGCGTTCCCAGTAGTTAAGGTGCTTGACAGAGCTTATACGTGCAGTAAAGGATCTCTGTACACTCTCTAGATCTGCAATTTCACCTGCTTTGAATGGAGTTGTTAATGTACAGCAGTATTCCAGCCTAGAGAGAACAAGTGATTTGAAAAGAATCATCATTGGCTTCGCATCTCTCGTTTTGAACGTTCTCATTATCCATCCTATCATTTTCTTTGCACTTGTGATCGTGGCACTGTTGTGATCCTTGAAAGTGAGATCCTCAGACATTACTACTCCCAGGTCCCTTACATTATTTTTCCGCTCTATTGTATGGTCAGAGTTTGTAGTATACTCTGTTCTAGTTATTATCTCCTCCAGTTTTCCATAACGGAGTAGTTGGAATTTGTCCTCATTGAACATCATATTGTTTTCCGTTGCCCACTGGAAAACTTTGTTTATATCTTCTTGGAGGTTAACCGTGTCCTCAGCAGATGACAGTCTCATGCAGATCCTAGTATTATCCGCAAAGGATGATACGGTGCTGTGGTGTAAATCTCTGTCTATGTCTGATATGAGGATGATGAATAAGATAAGGGCGAGTACTGTGCCTTGTGGAACAGAGCTCTTCACTATGGCAGCCTCCGATTTAACCCTGTTGACCACTACTCTTTGTGTTCGATTTGTTAGGAAGTTGAAGATCCATTGCCCCACTTTCCCAGTTATTCCTTTAGCACGTATTTTGTGCGCTATTACACCATGATCGTACTTGTCAAACGCTTTTGCAAAGTCTTTGTATATTTCATCTGCATTCTGATTTTCTTCCAGTGCATCCAAGGCCATATCATAGTGATCCAGTAGTTGTGAGAGGCAGGAGCGACCTGCCCTGGACCCATGTTGTCCTGGATTGTGCAGTTTTTGGGAATCCAGGTGATTTACAATCCTGCTTCTTAGTGATCTTTCAAAGATTTTTATGATGTGGGACGTTAGAGCTATTGGTCTATAGTTCTTAGCTAATGCTTTGCTGCCACCTTTATGGAGTGGGGCTATATCCGTTGTTTTAAGTGACTGTGGAATTTCACCCATGTCCAAGCTCCTCGTCCATAGTGTACTTAGGGCACGTGAGAGGGGTTTCTTGCAGTTCCTAATGAATACAGAGTTCCACGAGTCTGGGCCCGGGGCTGAGTGCATGGGCATGTTGTCAATGGCTTTTTCGAAGTCTATCGGAGTTAGGGTAATGTCGGAAATCTGGCATACATTTATGGAGTTTTGAGGTTCATTCATGAAGAAATCATTTGGGTCGTCGATCCTCAGACTGATTAGTGGCTCACTAAACACAGAGTCGTACTGGGATTTCAGTATTTCACTCATTTCCTTGTTGTCATCTGTGTAAGTCCCATCCTGTCTGAGTAAGGGCCCGATACTAGATGTGGTACTTGCCTTGTTTTTGGCATATGAAAAGAAATATTTCGAATTTCTTCCAATTTCACTAACAGTTTTAAGCTCCTCCTGTCTCTCCTGGTTCCTGTAAGAGTCCTTTAACTTAAGTTCGATAGTTTCCACTTCCCTGGTCAGCGCCTCCTTCTGTGTATCAGATACTCTAGCATTCCTGAGGAGCTCAGTGACTCTTCGTCGTCTTCTGCAGAGGGAGCGTCTTTCACTCCAGTTTACTCCTGCTCTTCTTCTTTCTTAGGGGAATATGCCTAGAACATGCTTCAGCTGCCAGGAAGTTGATCCTTTCAAGGCACTGGTTTGGATCCACGTTCTTTAAGATATCATCCCAACATGTTTCATTTAGGACATGGTTTACCTGGTCCCAGTTGATGTTCTTGTTGTTGAAGTTGTATTTTGTGAAGACACCTTCACAGGTACATGCATTCTTCTGATCAGGACCCCTATGCATGTACGTCTGGACTTCGATTAGATTGTGATCGGAATTAGTTGTTTTTGATATTCTTATATCTCTTACCAGGTCCTCATTATATATGAAGATAAGGTCAAGTGTGTTTTCTAGTCTTGTTCGCTCCACTAACTGCTGGCTTAAGGTGTGTTTATCGCAGAGACTTAGTAGCTCATGTGTGTGTGACCTTTCATCTGAACTACCTCCGGGGATTGTTTCAGCTATAACATTATTCGCTGTAGTCTTCCATTTTGTATGCCTTAGGTTGAAATCACCAAACAGTAAGATGTTTGGGGATGGTGCTGGAAGGCTTTCCAGAAAGTAATCAATTTTCAGTAGCTATTCCTTGAACTGTTGGGAGGTTGCATCTGGTGGCTTATATACAACCACAATGACTAGGTTTTGGTTCTCGATCTTTATTGATAGAACTTCAACTACCTCATTTGTGGTGTTCAGCAACTCTGTGCAGATGAGCGACTCTTTGACATACAGGCCAACCCCCCCTTGTTTCCTATTCTTTCCGTCGCATCTAAAAAGGTTGTAACCACTTATCCATATTTCACTGTCAAAGTGATCTTTTGTGTGAGTCTGTGTGATGGCTGCACTGGGACTAGCGTTGTTACAAATTTTGTATTTTTTTCCAAATTCTTTATATGCTTTATCAGATGTGGGGTTCCATGCTGGAGCTTTGAACTCTAAGATGGTCCTGACATATGCCATGCATATAGTCGTGAATATCTACTTGTTGAGGTTCCAGGAAGCTGTTCTTGAATTTGTCAGTCTAGCATTTGCTGCAGCAGTTATCCAGCTGATGTGTTTCTTAGGGTAAATGTTCGGAACTATGCTCACTCAGAGGTCCTTGTCTTCCAAAGAGGTTTGCAGTCTTTATTCCTGAACCTGTACTCTCTTTCCGGTTTTCTTTTCTTTTAACCGATTTTCATAACTTTGCATTTTCTGGGATTAAATTCTAATGGACATTTGTCAGACCAATTCTATTACTTGTTTAGATCCATTTGTAGCCTTCCTATTCTACTCCTGTTTGTTTTCTCCTATTTGTTTTGCGTCATCTGTGAACACTGACACCTCTGGCTCGATTTCTACTGTCTTGAAACAGTACTGGTGCAAGGACTGACCCTTGTAAAATCCCACTCGTTACATTCGCCCATCCCGATATCTCCTCACAAACAAACAAGACAAAGAACTTAATTTATGTAAGTGGAATACAGTATACAATTGACACTGTAGTAGTAGCCTGTTTGAACTACTTTACAAAAAAGTCCTTTGTTATGAAAGGTGTTTCGGGCAACCTTAAAATTACATTTTAATTACTAGACATTAAGACAAATTTCGTTGTTTGCTAGAATGTTATAGTTTGCAATAAAAGTCAAATTTATGAGGTGCGTTTTTTAGTATATTTTTGAAGCAGGTGACTGAAGAGGAACTTTTTGCATCTTCTAACAGGAACTTTTATTTGCTTATAGTTCCTGTATAGATTGAGTGAAACACGCGGTATATCAGAGAGATACTTATTTCTCGTATTGTGTCTATGTGTTGTGTTGCAGGTGTCCAGGAAGCGTCGGAGCACTGGGTTGACGTTCGTTCTGAGTGTTCTGTGTCTATATAATGCACAGTAGTAAGTGTGGATGTGTTGGATGTTCAATAAACTGAGGCTTTTGAATAATGTGGAAGGACAAGAGGTGTTGTCTGGCACCTGAATGAGTGGGGATTCTAACAGATAAATTCTGTAGGTTAATGGACTTTCGGTGATTTGCTGCAACAGACCCCAAGCATAAATACTGTATGTGAGGGAGGGATAGATTATACAGTAGGACAGAGTGAGTAATGTTGTCTGGGAAACAAACTGGCTTATTTCTGATAGAGTGCCCAATGTTTTAGATATTTTTTTAGGTACAATAACTCGTTGTTTCCTTTCTATTAAGTATTCCTTGATTCACTGTAGTGTTTTCCCTGTCATTCCTGCCAACTCCTCTAGCTCTTCTTCCAGTCTCTTGTGAGCCACTGTAGCATACACCTTATTGTAATGAATACTAGACCAAAAATTTTGATCCACTCATCAGTCTCTAGCCTACCTAACTACCGTTCCTTGTCGTAAAACTTTATCAGCTTTAGGAAACAGGTTTTTGCCATTTCTAAAGCAGTGTTGATTGATGTTTATGAAGCCGATCCTTTCCAGGTGCTCCACCACGCTTTTCCTAATAGACTTTTCTATAACCTTACATATTATGCATGCCAGTGGTGTTGGCCTATAGTATAATGCTCCCTGTCTGTTCTCTTGTTCTAAGTATTGGAGATGCGTTTGCCGTTTTCTAGACATCAGACAGCTGCCTTGTTTCAAATGACTTGTTGAAGATCACTCAGGACCCACTGAGAGATGTCGTCTGGTCTTGGAGCGAGTGGAGGGGGCGTTGACCCCTGGAACACCCTCCAGATATTGCCTTCGAGGTATCAGGCTCAATCGGTTTCTTCAGTTTACCTCCCGTTGTGTGGATTGTATACAGAACTCATTGGTTCCCTTGTGTTTGTGTGTGTTCCTGTGTTGGTGTAAGTTCTTGTGTTTGTGTGTGTTCCTGTGTTGGTGTAAGTTCTTGTGTTTGTGTGTGTTCCTGTGTTGGTGTAAGCTCTTGTGTTTGTGTGTGTTCCTGTGTTGGTATAAGTTCTTGTGTTTGTGTGTGTTCCTGTGTTGGTGTAAGTTTTGGTGTTTGTGTGTGTTCCTGTGTTGTTGTAAGCTTTTGTGTTTATGTGTTCCTGTGTTGGTGTAAGTTTTTGTGTTTGTGTGTGCTTCCGAGCTTGTTCCTGTGTTTGTGTGTGTTTCTGCATTGGTGTAAGTTTATGTGTTTGTGTATATTCGCGAGCTTGTTCTTGTGTTTGTGAATATTCATGTATGTGTATTTACTGTTATTTTTTATATCCTTGTATTTGTGTATGTTCGTGTGATTTGTGAATTTTTCTGTGCTTTGTGCATGTTCATGAGTTTGCATATGTTCTGGAGTCGTGTGTAAGTCAATTTTTGTGAATGATCTTGTATTTGTGCAAGTGCTGGAGTATGTTCGCTTGCATGCCTCTAGGAGCATGCACGACAGTAAGAGGTTTGGGCTTCACTTATCTGGCTATGGACCCTGTTGTCTTCTAGATACTGAAGACAAGCCATAGACAGACCACACCATCAGATGAACCCACATTGTGGCAGCGACCATCTCTTTCACCCAAATTCACCCACCGACCTTCCCATATACCCTTCCCCAGCCCCTCTCACCTGGACCAGTTTATTGTTGGCATCCGTCATGTGATCTGTGAGGATGAGATTACCATCACCCACCAGCCGCTGAAGTACCAGGGCGTAGTTAGCAATGGTCCTGTTACTGAAGTACTTGTTGAACACCTGCAGCTGCACCTGCACCTCCTCCCCAGGCTCCACACACCTGCCAACTGGCCACTCCAGCACCTGTGGGAGCATGAAAATTCCTGTCAAACAGGGAATAGCATGAGTTATGTTGCTGGAAATTCTGACGTTTGTATACACACACACACACACACACATATATATATATATATATATATATATATATATATATATATATATATATATATATATATATATATATATACATATATATATATATATATATATATATATATATATATATATATATATATATATATATATATATATATATATATATATATATATGTTGCGCCGAATAGGTAAAACTGAGTTTAACAAGAATTGGGGCAAATTTGAAATTTGGTGAAATGATTAAAAATCTTGGAATCGTTGGAATCAGATCAATTAATGAAGAATACATTTTCTGATCGGCTTCAAACTCTTATCATTGGTGGGGTTTATTAAAACACAGTTTGCCACTCACTTTGAGATGTGCTAATTTCAGTGTGTTAATTTAATTAACACACTAAAGAGGTCTTTGTGGCATTTATGGATTTGGAAAAGGCGTATGACAGGGTGGATAGGGGGGCAATGTGGCAGATGTTGCAAGTGTATGGTGTAGGAGGTAGGTTACTGAAAGCAGTAAAGAGTTTTTACGAGGATAGTGAGGCTCAAGTTAGAGTATGTAGGAAAGAGGGAAATTTTTTCCCAGTAAAAGTAGGCCTTAGACAAGGATGTGTGATGTCACCGTGGTTGTTTAATATATTTATAGATGGGGTTGTAAGAGAAGTAAATGCGAGGGTCTTGGCAAGAGGCGTGGAGTTAAAAGATAAAGAATCACACACAAAGTGGGAGTTGTCACAGCTGCTCTTTGCTGATGACACTGTGCTCTTGGGAGATTCTGAAGAGAAGTTGCAGAGATTGGTGGATGAATTTGGTAGGGTGTGCAAAAGAAGAAAATTAAAGGTGAATACAGGAAAGAGTAAGGTTATGAGGATAACAAAAAGATTAGGTGATGAAAGATTGAATATCAGATTGGAGGGAGAGAGTATGGAGGAGGTGAACGTATTCAGATATTTGGGAGTGGACGTGTCAGCGGATGGGTCTATGAAAGATGAGGTGAATCATAGAATTGATGAGGGAAAAAGAGTGAGTGGTGCACTTAGGAGTCTGTGGAGACAAAGAACTTTGTCCTTGGAGGCAAAGAGGGGAATGTATGAGAGTATAGTTTTACCAACGCTCTTATATGGGTGTGAAGCGTGGGTGATGAATGTTGCAGCGAGGAGAAGGCTGGAGGCTGTGGAGATGTCATGTCTGAGGGCAATGTGTGGTGTGAATATAATGCAGAGAATTCGTAGTTTGGAAGTTAGGAGGAGGTGCGGGATTACCAAAACTGTTGTCCAGAGGGCTGAGGAAGGGTTGTTGAGGTGGTTCGGACATGTAGAGAGAATGGAGCGAAACAGAATGACTTCAAGAGTGTATCAGTCTGTAGTGGAAGGAAGGCGGGGTAGGGGTCGGCCTAGGAAGGGTTGGAGGGAGGGGGTAAAGGAGGTTTTGTGTGCGAGGGGCTTGGACTTCCAGCAGGCATGCGTGAGCGTGTTTGATAGGAGTGAATGGAGACAAATGGTTTTTAATACTTGACGTGCTGTTGGAGTGTGAGCAAAGTAACATTTATGAAGGGATTCAGGGAAACCGGCAGGCCGGACTTGAGTCCTGGAGATGGGAAGTACAGTGCCTGCACTCTGAAGGAGGGGTGTTAATGTTTCAGTTTAAAAACTGTAGTGTAAAGCACCCTTCTGGCAAGACAGTGATGGAGTGAATGATGGTGAAAGTTTTTCTTTTTCGGGCCACCCTGCCTTGGTGGGAATCGGCTGGTGTGATAATAAAAAAAATAAATAATTTAATTAAGCAAACTGTTTCAAGTCATAAGAGAAACCCGCCTCTTGTGATCGTCTCCAGACGCTGAGATCTGGTGTGGTACAACTGGAAATATATTTTTAATAATTCTAGGATGTGTGAGCTCCAATTTGTCTTTTTTTTTTTTTTTTTTTTGTTTTTTTTTTTGTTTTTGCTTTTGGCAATTTTATTAAAATGGAATTTAAACAAAGTCAAAATAATTACTGACAGAATTTCAAAGAATTTTAAATAGAATGTAAATGAGAAAGGAATATCAAAAAAGTCCCTTGATTTTTTGGCTTTTTAAGATTAACGTGAGACACATTCCCAATTTTCGGAACATTTTCATTTACCATCTCACAAATTTTTAATTACTCGAGAACGCCTTATTCGACCGGCTCCGATTTTTCAACGCTTGTGTAGTCCATCTTGGGCAAGATTCATGACTCTGTTTGCATGTTTGGCTGTCATGTCAGTCCCAAATTTAGATTTTGTGTGATAGGTGGAGAGAGGCTCCTCTGACCATCTTGAAAATTTCATCAGTACAGTTGATATAATATTTACTGCAGTGTATAGATGCCATTTTGGTTCTTTTAACTTCAAAATATTATGGTGTTATTTTGTGTTATTGCATTATTTTGTCTTGATGCTGGTGAGGGGCTCTTGATCCAAGGATCTGAACTTATCATTCCTTTGCTTTGAGTCCGATCCACATCCTCTGATTATAATATAACAATTGTGAAGGGCATCAATCTCCACTGGTTGATGCATCGTATGAAATGTATGAAACGTTTCATGGCTTTAGGATGTTGGACTCTGTGCAATAACTGGAAAACGCATCTTCTGGTCGGCTTGAAACTTTTACTGCTGATGTGTTTTCCTCAAAGGAAACAAACTTTTGATGTTAGGCTGTGTAAGTTATCATGTGCCAATGTTTTAATTAGATTGGTTTCCGTGAAATAAATGGATAATCTGACTTCTGAGCGGAAACAAGTCACAATCTTTGACAATGTCTGGTTATCGTAAGTTTAATCAGTTTAATGTTATTTTATGTGGCTATAACATCAGTGGTCAGTCGTCACGTGAGGTCACAGACCCTGAGCTGCTTTGGGGATTAGTGTGGACGGTTACAAAGCATGGCTTGCTTCTGCAGTGTTTTAAAAATTGAGGTTGGAGAGTTGAAGGAGGAGGTCTTGCTTCTCCAGGAGGAGATTAGGAGGCTGAAGGTCCACCTCAATGGGTCTGGGAGAGAGTGTGAGGTGGCTGGAGTTGTGGGGAATGAGGCTTCTAGCAGCGAGGTGCAGTCTGTCTCTCGCTGTGGGGAGGCTGTAGTTGGGGAGGCAGCAACGGCTACCAGCAGTGAGGAGCAGCCCAGCACCTGCTACAAGTGGCGAGTAGTTCACAGTAATGGAAGGCGCATCAGAGTAAGGAAAGTTAAGAGTGAAGATCTGAAGGTAGGAAATCGCTTCTCTGTTCTTCAGGATGAATGTACTTCAGTGGCCAGTGAAGGTAAGGGTACTACTGCCCCTGCTAATGGAGGTAAGCGCATTCTTGTGGTTGGTGACTCTCAGGTAAGATACATTGACCGTGCTTTTTGTAATAGGAATAAGAAGATGAGAGATAGAGTGTGCTTCCCTGGAGCTGGTGTTGGGGACATTGTCAACAGGCTGGATAATATCATGTCAGGTAATGGGAGCAAGCCCATTATCTGTCTCAGTGCTGGTGGAAATGATATTGGGAAGGGTAGGAGAGAAGAGCTGCTAGATAAGTACAGGTCAGCTATAGATTTCATTAAGTCTAAGGGAGGGATCCCAATCATATGTAGCATCTTGCCTAGAAGGGGAGTAGGAAATGAATGGTTGTCTAGGGCAATTGGTGTAAATTGCTGGCTAGACAGATACTGCAAGGAACTTGCAATCCCATTCATTGACAACTGGAACAACTTTTATGGCAAACATGATATGTATGCAAGGGATGGGGTACATCTCTCTGGGGCTGGGGTGGTAGCACTTGCAGACTCGATTGAGAAGGCCATTGGTGAAATGCCTATGATTTTAAACTGATGGAAGATAGAGGTATGGGTGTGTGTGGGAAACAAGCAGGTTGCAACACTTGGGTTGGAAACAGTAAATGTATAAAAGGCATTCAGCATGAAGTTATAAATAAAGACAATAGATCAGGTCAGCAAACAAAGGGGGACAGCAGAGGGCAGCAAGGGACTAGCTCCCTTAAGGTTTACTATACTAATAGCAGGAGTGTAAGAAATAAGATAGATGAGCTAAGATTAATTGCAAGTGCAGGAAACATAGATATTATTGCTATAACAGAGACCTGGCTCAATCTGAAAGATAGAGAGATGCCCTCTGAATGTCACATACAAGGCTATAAATTATTCCACACTGACAGGGTCAACAGGAAAGGTGGTGGAGTAGCGATGTATGTCAGAGACAATTTAAATTGTTGTGTTAGACAAGATATTAAATTAGAAGCGTCAGCCACTGAATCTGTTTGGTTACAGCTTCTCGAGGGCCGAGAAAAACTAATTTTGGGTGTGATTTACAGGGCCCCAAATCTTGATAGGGAGTGCAGTAAACTTCTATGGGACGAAATTCGTAAGGCATCTACATACGAAAATGTTGTGCTAATGGGAGATTTCAACTATAGACAGATTGACTGGAGCAATTTGACAGGAAATTTAGAGTCAGGTGACTTTCTTGATACGATCCAGGATTGTTTTTTAAAACAGTTTGTGACAGAGCCAACTAGGGGAAATAACCTCCTTGACTTGGTTCTTGCCAGTAGGGAAACACTAATTAATAATCTTGAGGTTAATGATGAGCTTGGGGAAAGTGATCACAAATCACTCAGTTTTAATATATCATGGAATTCCCCTAATAATGGCAATCAAGTCTCCGTCCCTGACTTTCGCTTGGCTGATTTCATAGGACTGAAAAATTACTTAGGTGGGCTGAACTGGAATGACCTGACTAAGGGTCAGGTAGGTGGTGATGGTTGCCGATATGATGCTTTCCAGGGCATAGTTCTAGCTGCTCAGTCAAATTATGTTCCAAATAGGGAAATCAGATCAAACAAAAATGATCCTAAATGGATGAACAATAGATTAAAATATCTGATTGGTCAAAAGAGAGGCATATATAGGCAAATCAAAAGAGGAGAGGGGCAATTGAGAAATCGATATATTCAGTTAAAGAGAGAAATAAAAAAGGGAATTAGAAAAGCAAAAAGAGATTATGAGGTTAAAGTTGCAAGAGAATCGAAGACTAACCCAAAAGGATTCTTTCAGGTATACAGAAGTAAGATCAGGGACAAGATAGGCCCACTCAAAAGTTCCTCGGGTCAGCTCACTGACAGTGATAAGGAAATGTGTAGAATTTTTAACACATACTTCCTCTCAGTTTTTACACAGGAGGATACCAGCGATATTCCAGTAATGATAAATTATGTAGAACAGGACGATAATAAACTGTGCACTATTAGGGTCACAAGTGACATGGTCCTTAGGCAAATAGATAAATTAAAACCTAACAAATCCCCAGGCCCTGATGAACTGTATGCAAGGGTTCTAAAGGAATGTAAAGAGGTGCTTAGCACACCTTTGGCTAATCTTTTCAACATATCACTACAAACTGGCATGGTGCCAGATAAGTGGAAAATGGCAAATGTGATACCTATTTTCAAAACAGGTGACAGGTCCTTAGCTTCGAACTATAGACCAATAAGCCTAACCTCCATAGTGGGAAAATTTATGGAACCAATAATTGCCGAGGCAGTTCGTAGCCACCTTGAAAAGCATAAATTAATCAACGAATCTCAGCATGGTTTTACAAAGGGGCGTTCCTGCCTTACGAATTTATTAACTTTTTTCACTAAGGTATTTGAGGAGGTAGATCATGGTAATGAATATGATATTGTGTATATGGACTTCAGTAAGGCTTTTGACAGGGTCCCACATCAGAGACTATTGAGGAAAATTAAAGCACATGGAATAGGAGGAGAAATTTTTTCCTGGATAGAGGCATGGTTGACAAATAGGCAGCAGAGAGTTTGCATAAATGGGGAGAAATCAGAGTGGGGAAGTGTCACGAGCGGTGTTCCACAGGGGTCAGTGTTGGGCCCCCTGCTGTTCACAATCTACATAAACGACATAGATGAGGGCATAAAGAGCGACATCGGCAAGTTTGCCGATGACACCAAAATAGGCCGTCGAATTCATTCTGACGAGGACATTCGAGCACTCCAGGAAGATTTGAATAGACTGATGCAGTGGTCGGAGAAGTGGCAGATGCAGTTTAATATAGACAAATGCAAAGTTCTAAATGTTGGACAGGACAATAACCATGCCACATATAAACTAAATAATGTAGATCTTAATATTACGGATTGCGAAAAAGATTTAGGAGTTCTGGTTAGCAGTGATCTGAAACCAAGACAACAGTGCATAAGTGTTCGCAATAAAGCTAATAGAATCCTTGGCTTCATATCAAGAAGCATAAATAATAGGAGTCCTCAGGTTGTTCTTCAACTCTATACATCCTTGGTTAGGCCTCATTTAGATTATGCTGCACAGTTTTGGTCACCTTATTACAGAATGGATATAAATTCTCTGGAAAATGTACAAAGGAGGATGACAAAGTTGATCCCATGTATCAGAAACCTTCCCTATGAGGATAGACTAAGGGCCCTGAATCTGCACTCTCTAGAAAGACGTAGAATTAGGGGGGATATGATTGAGGTGTATAAATGGAAGACAGGAATAAATAAAGGGGATGTAAATAGTGTGCTGAAAATATCTAGCCTAGACAGGACTCGCAGCAATGGTTTTAAGTTGGAAAAATTCAGATTCAGGAAGGATATAGGAAAGTACTGGTTTGGTAATAGAGTTGTGGATGAGTGGAACAAACTCCCAAGTACAGTTATAGAGGCCAGAACGTTGTGTAGCTTTAAAAATAGGTTGGATAAATACATGAGTGGATGTGGGTGGGTGTGAGTTAGACCTGATAGCTTGTGCTACCAGGTCGGTTGCCGTGTTCCTCCCTTAAGTCAATGTGACCTGACCTGACTAGGTTGGGTGCATTGGCTTAAGCCGGTAGGAGACTTGGACCTGCCTCGCATGGGCCAGTAGGCCTTCTGCAGTGTTCCTTCGTTCTTATGTTCTTATTTACCCTCAGGATCATTAATGAAAAAAAAAATTGTTAAACACACTAATGTTACATAAAATTAAAGAAAAATTTGGATTGATTTTTACTAGGGGTTTTTTTACTGAGTGGTTTCAACCCTTCCATTGTGATTACTTGATAACGTAACATCTGACTGGTCGCGGTTTCAACCACAGTGTTCTTGTGCTTTAGTATGTTGGTCTCGTCGGTCCCACTGAAAGATTTTAGTTGTATTTGGTCTATGACCTAATTCACCACTTTTTATTAAAGAAATTTGGATTTTAGTTTCCATTTGATTTCCTGTGATGATTTGTGAATGCCTCTTTTGACGCCCCTCAGATCTTCAACACCAATATTTAACGCAAAAATCGCAAACAAGCAATGCAAGATACAAAACAACCAGTTGGGGAGGGGAGTTGAATGATAGCTCTAGACCTTTCATGTTGAAATCAACACATCACCAGGAGCTTACAATGTTGCAGAAAAAAGGAGGAGGTCCAAGCAAATACGAACACAGGAAGCGCCTTTGCGCTATTGACTTATGCCGCACACTGTAGTATTCCAATCTCATGTATTAAGTCACAGAGGACTGAGGTTATGGCATACGGGGATAATTTCCTCGGATCGCGCAGCGACGGAAATGCTAATTTAGTGGGAGATACGGTAATTGCAAGAGGTAGGTAGGGTACAAGGGGGATGGAGTTAGTGGGTAAGAAAAGAGTAAAAGTGAATTCAAATTCAAATTCAAATTCAAATTCAAAGTTTATTCTCTATAAGGACTACAATGCTGAGTTTACAGAAATTTGGTTATTGTTTGGTTTACATGTAGTAAAATTGTGATTACAGAGTGTACCACTAGAACGCTTAGCATGGCTAGGCATTTCGGGCATACTTAGTTTTATTCTTAATTGTAAAATATTACAAATTATGAGGTAAGTTGGTATTATGGCTAAGTGACTAAATACTAGTTTGTGAGTTTAGCAATGTGAATGCTTTTGTTTTGGCACAGTACATAGTTTCAGTATTGGAATATCATAGGATTCATTATTTTAAGATTGAGATTAATATTTCTTTTTATGGTCAAATGGGTGAGTGAGTGTAAGTGTGAACCACCAGGTGGTATTTGTGTAGTTAGTTGATGGGGTGTATCAGGGAGATAAGATGTTTTCTAAAGGTAGTTTTGAAGGTGATGAATGTGTCTGCAGTTCTAGAGTTCTCAGGTAGGGTATTCCAGATTTTAGGGCCTTTGACATACATTGAATTTTTGTAAAGGTTTAGTCGGACACGGGGAATGTCGTAGAGATGTTTGTGTCTGGTGTTATGCCTGTGGGTTCTGTCACAACTATCAAGAAAGCGTTTTAGGTCAAGGTTGATATTAGAGTTTAAGGACCTGTAGATATAGATTGCACAGTAGTAAGTGTGGATGTACTGGACTGGGAGTAAGTTTAGATCTATGAAGAGTGGGGGAATGTGTTGCCAGGGATGGGATTTAGTGATTATTCTTACTGCAGCTTTTTGTTGGGTTATTATTGGCTTTAGGTGTGTTGCTGCAGTTGATCCCCAAGCACAAATAGCATAGGTGAGGTATGGATAAATAAGTGAGTGGTATTGTGTGAGAAGGGCATTTTGCGGCACGTAGTATCGTATCTTGGAGAGGATCCCAATGAACTAAACAAACTATCGGCCATTGTTAGGTAAAAGTAATTGTTGAATGAAAGGCGGATTAGAGATCAAACACGTGAAGAGGAGGAGAAAGAGGAGGAGAAGGAGGAGGAGGAGGAGTAGGAAAAAGTGGAGGAGGAGTAGTTGAAAAAGAGGAGGAGGAGTAGGAGAAGGAGAAAGGGGAGGAGGCTTGTGAAGTATAAAGTGGTGTTAAGAATTCAGTGCAATACAGTGAGCAGCAGACTTGTGACTGCAGAAATGTAAATACGAGTGTGAAGAAGAATGGTTGGAGTGATGAGGTAGAAAGGATGGTAAGAGTGAAAAGGTTATCATGTCAAAGGATTTTGCAAAGAAAAAAATGATACATGGAACTGATTTTATGTGTAGAGAGAAAAACACATGTCACACGAGTGATGAGGAAGTGCAAAACTAAAGCAACTAAAGCAAGTTTCTATCAGCAGATTTTACTGAGAATGAGAAGCAGTGTTAGGAGAGAGATTAATAGGCTGAGAAATATCTGGGGAGTAAATGACGTTTGCGGTTAATAAGGCGACGAGAGATGAGATGACGGATGAGGAGGAGCAGCCAAGATGGCGGCCGAGGAGGCTGGAGCCTCGGGGGTAAATTATTTTTATTTAAGGTTTTAATTGATAACTAATTTTTACTTCAAGATACTGACCAGTGGCCGCATAGGGACGACAGTTTAAGCAATTTTACAAATAAAATCATGTTTTTTTTTTCAAAATCATGTGACTGTAAAGGTGATTTCTATGATTATTTTTTTCAGCTTCTTATAATTTCTAATCCTCTCCTCTCCCTTCCTCTCCCCTCCCTTCCTCTCCCCTCCCTTTCTCCTCCCCTCCCCTTCTCCTCCCCTCCCCTTCTCCTCCCCTCCCCTTCTCCTCCCCTCCCCTTCTCCTCCCCTCCCCTTCTCCTCCCCTCCCCTTCCCTCCACATTGAAATCCTGGCTGAAGCCTCCTGCCTCTGGAATGAAATCCCGGCTGCGCTACAAGGCAGAGGTACTGGAAAGAGAGAATATTTTCAAAAGATATTGAATCTTTAATTATGAAAGAGAGCAGGGGATTAGAGGCAATGGCAAAGATGAATAAGATTTGGCAAGAATAGGAAAGAGCCAAAGATGAGTGTGGGGGAAAGTGCGTGATGCAGTGGACATAACACAAGGGGTGCAATAGTTGTGATGGATAACATTAACATTAATATGTTAAAAGCAGTGGAAACATAGTTTAGAACTGGGTGGTATATTTTCCCCTTACATGCATGGAGGAGCGGAAAACATCTAAGTACTGACAGAAAGCCAAGACTAACTTCCTGGTATAGGGCAAAAAGGAGACATGAGGGAGTCTAAGAACTATATGGCGATACATCTGAATATCAAAATGGTATACAATACCGACAGGTTGGTAGTTAAGACACATAGGCAACATTTAGGCAACTTTATTCCGTTGAGTTTACATGATAAAATTTTGGGTTGAATGATCAACAGAAATGTGAGTAAGAGGAGAAAGAATGATTACTCAAGAACAAGACTAACTAAAGTGGAGATAAAGTGTTTATATTTAAGGCAACTGTACTTAGATAAAAGTTAGAAACTGTTGGTTGTATCTTAATGAGAAGAGAAGGAGAGAAAACTGGAGCAAGGAGGGAAGGACTGACGTAGAGAAGGAAGAAGTGTTGTAGGGAAGGAAGGACTGACGTAGAGAAGGAAGAAATGTTGTAGGGAAGGAAGGACTGACGTAAAGAAGGAAAAAGTGTTGTAGGGATTGAAGGACTGACGTAGAGAAGGAAGAAGTGTTGTAGGGAAGGAAGGACTGACGTAGAGAAGGAAGAAATGTTGTAGGGAAGGAAGGACTGACGTAAAGAAGGAAAAAGTGTTGTAGGGAGGGAAGGACTGACGTAGAGAAGGAAGAAGTGTTGTAGGGAGGGAATGACTGGGAAATTATGGAGTAGAAAAGTAATTACTGGAGTAAGTGGAATAAGGGAAGAACTGAAAAAGGAAGAAGAACTGAAGAAAGCAGGGAAATAATGGAGTAGGAAAGTAAGGACTAGAGTAGGTGAAGTAAGGGAAGAGCTGCATAGGGAAAAAAATATTGTCAGCGTCAAGAAGTACGACCACCAAACATTGCCATTAATAAATGTGATGAGTTGTCCAGATAAGATCTGCTTTAACCGTGGAGAGGCTGAGGTGGGCGGAGCAGCAAGATTCTGCCCGGCTTCAACACTGCCACCATTACTTCCTTACATCACACACACCACCAACTTTGTTTTCTCAGCTGACAACAAAGTTGAATTGTAGGAAAGGAGAAAGAAAACTAAATGTAGAGAAATAGGACAGAGAAACGAGAGGAAAGAAAGATATTGATGAGAAAGAGAGAGAGAGGAAGGGAAAGAGAGAGACTTAAGGAGAGGTAAACCTCAACAAAGGCGTCTGAAGCCGAAGACATAGTGGATCACTTACCTCATCGAAGATAGCATCCTGGCCACAGTCCTCTGCCACCCGGGTGTACTGAGGCACTCCTGAGGGATAGAAACACCAAGCATCAGCACACACACACACGTTTAACTAGTATGGTAAAAAAAAAAAAACACAAGTTGTGGAAAGAAACAGATATGCACGTATTAAGATATTTGATAAGGAAACTTCTAACTTCTAACACAGACAAGATGGCAACATTACGCAGGAAGGAGGAAGAAATTATCATTGCTAAGACAAACGTTTTGGTAAACTCAGTACTGAGGGAAGGAGGAGAAGAAAAATAAAAGAGAGAATTACTTTTAATGTCAATATTTTAAATAATCTACCTCAGGAAACAATATTACTAGAACAAAGGTAATGCAACATGAGAATTGCTAGTAGCAACCTGTCTTATCTTACATATTATTTTTTTCCTCATTTTTATCAAAAAAAAAAAAATGCCCTAAACGTAATTTTATTTCCCAGTTGGTCCATTTACTACAAATATCATGATAACAACAGACACACACACACACACACACACACACACACACACACACACACACACACACACACACACACACACACACACACAAAAGCAACGATAAGACCGATGCCAAAATACCATCTTAGCAGCAACAATAATAACGTTTGACACAGCAAGAACTGTTGGAAATCAGGGAAGTCAACTGATTTCCCGTAACCATTAGGAGAAAGGATGGGGAAGGGGATGGGTAGAGGACGAGCAGTGGACTCACATATGCCTACGTCCGATGTTCCCACATTTCCTTGTCCACTCTTAATTTATAAGACTAATTTAGTAATGACTAAATTAGTCTACTTCTTATAAGCATGTTAGATGTACAATAATTTTCCTTAGCATATACAATCACCTTTCACAGCCTCCACAAATTGACAACAGAGCCTACTGTGATCAGGTACAGCTGCCCAGGCCGGGCACCTGTGCTTCAGTCACACAAAAAAAACCTGTTGGCGAACAAGGCGAGTGACCAGACTGCCTTGCAAATTAGGACGATTTATCCTACGACAGATCTTAGTGCAGTGAAGTACTCCAATATTTGATAACATATTACAACGTGAATTGCACCTCTGCACTGTCACCCACGAAACTAATTTGTAGCTTCCGTCGTGCACAAAGCCGGTTACAGATCTGACTCTTACAAAGTATCACAGGTGTCCCTACGGAAGCACCCCAGACCCCCAAACTTCATGAAGGTAAGTACCCATCAACAGTATTATTAAATACGCATTTCTTGTACGTTGTTGGATCTTACCACAGCCTCCAGCTCACCAGAGATGCCTCTGCAACCGAAATACACTGCCTTTTGTAGAAATCGAGGTAAGATTCAGTATCAGAAATTTGAAGACAGGTTTCTTGGGCAGAATTCCAATACTGGCTTGATTCGATCACGAACTAATCAGTCATACACCCACACATTCACCCTTTATTCTACACAAGAACAACAAAAACGTCCTTGTCAAAAAACAATATAAAACCAACAACGGCCTTAACAATGTCGGAGACAAAACAAACAACGAAAAATACAACTTCAACTGTCACAATCCTCCCTACCCTATCCTTGCTTCTCTTCCTAAAACTCCACTTCTCCTGTGTATGTAACAGTCTATCATGAGAGAGTAATTCTCACGTTATAGCAACTGTAGCTCCTTCGTGGTGGAAGGAAACCTTTGTAGCCCCAGTAGTTAAATAACCCTTACGTGTTCTGTAGCTCGGTTGGTAACGCACTCAGCTCACACAATGAGTATCCGTGGTTCGATTCCCGATACGAGGATCGAACCACGAACCTTAAAACATAAACCTTAAGCCACCTTAAGCCTCAGGTGGCTTAAGGAAACACTCAGCTTATTTCCTTAAGACACCTACAGTCCCTGTTCGCCTAGCAGTAAGTAAGTACATGGATGTTAGCGGACTGGTGTGGGTCGAATCCTCGGGACAAAATTAATTTAAGTTTCCCTAAATGCTCTGTATAACCAGCTAAGTCTGTATCAGTTGTATGAAGTACTTGTAGAAATATTATTATTATTATTATTATTATTATTATTGCTATTATTATTACTGTAATTATTATTACTGTTATTATTATTACTCCGTCTGACTCATCACTTTATATAAACTCCATCCTGGGTTATGAAATATAACAGGGAAAAAAATTTTAGTTTCTTGTTCCCACTGTGTAACTCTCCCATAGAAAAGGTTACTAGCACACTGCTGATGCAACATGGAAGTTGGAAGGTGCACTCTACTTGAGACACCGCCTTCAACATACTGGGATGGTCGCCTCATGCGCTCTTCCGTAGCCAGATTCTATGATGCCGGTCTGCTCATTTGTCCACTGATACACGGTTATGTCTCGCTCATACCACACTACTACTACTACCTCGTGTGTCCTAATTATACCTCGCTACCTCTTGTGTCGTGATTATACCTCACTATCTCGTGTGTCCTGATTATACCTCGCTACCTCGTGTGTCCTGATTATACCTCGCTATCTCGTGTGTCCTGATTATACCTCGCTACCTCATGTGTCCTGATTATACCTCGCTACCTCGTGTGTCCCGATTATACCTCGCTACCTCGTGTGTCCTGATTGTACCTCTCTAACTCGTGTGTCCTGATTATACCTCGCTACCTCGTGTGTCCTGATTATACCTCGCTACCTCGTGTGTCCTGATTATACCTCGCTATCTCGTGTGTCCTGACTATACCTCGCTACCTCGTGTGTCCTGATTATACCTCGCTATCTCGTGTGTCCTGATTATACCTCGCTATCTCGTGTCCTGATTATACCTCTCTACCTCGTGTGTCCTGCTCATACCTCACCACTGGTATACTTCCTTAATCTTAAAACTACCACCACCAGCAAGAGGGAATGACTGGCCGTGTTAGGTTTACCTTCCACAGAAGTAACTTAAAGTATACAAAGAGAAACTATAAACCTTATCCTCTTATCTAAAATCTTTAACTGATCTCACAAAGGAAAATAACATTTGAACTAATAATTCTTGTACTTAACACTTTACATCATAAAAAACACACAACCACAGAGTTGATCATGCCTTGATCCTCTGTAGGATCACACGTCCTCCAGGATCACACGTCCTCCAGGATCACACGTCCTCCAGGATCACACGTCCTTCAGGATCACACGTCCTCCAGGATCACACTTCCTCCAGGATCACACTTCCTCCAGGATCACACTTCCTCCAGGATCACACGTCCTCCAGGATCACACGTCGTCCAGGATCACACGTCCTCCAGAATCACACGTAATAAAGGATCACACGTCTTACAGGATTACACAGGCTACACATAAAGTCACATAAAACATTAGCCACTGCACCAGGATTCATCCTTTAGGTGGACACGGATAATTACGTGGTGAGGCACATTACGAATAATGGATGGCTTAGTGCTTACAAAGTCAACACTCCACCTAAACTTTTCTTCTAGAGCCCTAGGCACTCACCACAGCTCAACCGTGTGACTAGACTCCTTACAAAGTCAACTCTCCACCACCTTTCCAAACACTCACCACATGTCAACCATGGGACTACAGTCCTTCATCTTGCTGCTTCCTCTCTGTCTTTGTTCTCTGCTCTTCTTCCAAAAACAACAACATCAACATAAACTATTAGAAAAACATTCATGTGCGTTGTGAATCCTGAGGAGTGAAGGAAGCACTGAAGGAACTATGATAGCAGAGAATAATCAGGAAGAAATGTAATCACGTTGGAAGCCTCAAGAATGACATGAGTGACGCAGTGTGTGTGTGTGTGTGTGTGTGTGCGTGTGTGTGTGCGTGTGTGTGTGTGTGTGTGTGTGTGTGTGTGTGTGTGTGTGTGTGTGTGTGTGTGTGTGTGTGTGTGTGTGTGTGTATGTGTGTGAAGAGGCCCCGCCTCTTCACTGATCGCTACTAAGTCACTCTCCCTGAACCGTGAGCTTTATCATACCTCTGCTTAAAGCTATGTATGGATCCTGCCTCCATTACATCGCTTCTCAAACTATTCCACTTACTGACTACTCTGTGGCTGAAGAAATACTTCCTAACATCCATGTGATTCATCTGTGTCTTCAACTTCCAACTGTGTCCCCTTGTTACTGTGTCCAATCTCTGGAACATCATGTCTTTGTCCACCTTGCCAATTCCTCTCAGTATTTTGTATGTCGTTATCATGTCCCCCCTATCTCTCCTGTCCTCCAGTGTCGTCAGGTTGATTTCCCTTAACCTCTCCTCGTAGGACATACCTCTTAGCTCTGGGACTAGTCTTGTTGCAAACCTTTGCACTTTCTCTAGTTTCTTTACGTGCTTGGCTAGGTGTGGGTTCCAAACTGGTGCCGCATACTCCATTATGGGCCTAACGTACACGGTGTACAGGGTCCTGAACAATTCCTTATTAAGATGTCGGAATGGTGTTCTGAGGTTTGCTAGGCGCCCACATGCTGCAGCCGTGCTTGGTGTTATACTCACCCAAAGATCTTTTTCCTTGAGTGAGGTTTGTAGTCTCTGGCCCCCCTAGACTGTACTCCGTCTGCGGTCTTCTTTGCCCTTCCCCAATCTTCATGACTTTTCATTTGGTGGGATTGAACTCCAGAAGCCAATTGCTGGACCAGGTCTGCAGCCTGTCCAGATCCCTTTGTAGTTCTGCCTGGTCTTCGATCGAGTGAATTCTTCTCATCAACTTCACATCATCTGCAAACAGGGACACCTCAGAGTCTATTTCTTCCGTCATGTCGTTCACAAATACCAGAAACAGCACTGGTCCTAGGACTGACCCCTGTGGGACCCCGCTGGTCACAGGTGCTCACTCTGACACCTCGCCACGTACCATGACTCGCTGCTGTCTTCCTGGCAAGTATTCCCTGATCCATTGCAGTGCCTTCCCTGTTATCCCTGCTTGGTCCTCCTGTTTTTGCACCAATCTCTTGTGTGGAACTGTGTCAAAAGCCTTCTTGCAGCCCAAGAATTTGCAATCCACCCACCCCTCTCTCTCTTGTCTCACTGCTGTCACCATGTCATAGAACTCCAGTAGGTTTGTGACACAGGATTTCCCGTCTCTGAAACCATGTTGGCTGCTGTTGATGAGATCATTCCTTTCTAGGTGTTCCACCACTCTTCTACTGATAATCTTCTCTATGATTTTGCATACTATACATGTCAGTGACACTGGTCTGTAGTTTAGTGCTTCATGTCTGTCTCCTTTTTTAAAGATTGGGACTACATTTGCTGTCTTCCATGCCTCAGGCAATCTCCCTGTTTCGATAGATGTATTGAATATTGTTGTTAGGGGTACACGTAGTGCCTCTGCTCCCTCTCTCAGGACCCATGGGGAGATGTTATCTGGCCCCTTTGCCTTTGAGGTATCTAGCTCACTCAGAAGCCTCTTCACTTCTTCCTTGGTTGTGTGCACTGTGTCCAGCACTTGGTGGTGTGCCCCAACTCTCCGTCTTTCTGGAGCCCCTTCTGTCTCCTCTGTGAATACTTCTTTGAATCTCTTGTTGAGTTCCTCACATACTTCACGGTCATTTCTTGTTGTCTCTCCTCCTTCCTTCCTTAGCCTGATTACCTGGTCCTTGACTGTTGTTTTCCTCCTGATGTGGCTGTATAACAGTTTCGGGTCAGATTTGGCTTTCGCTGCTTTGTCGTTTTCATATTGTCTTTGGGCCTCCCTTCTCATCTGTGCAAATTCGTTTCTGGCTCTATGACTGCTCACCTTATTCTCCTAGGTCCTTTGCCTTCTATATTTCTTCCATTCCCTAGCACACTTGGTTTTTGCCTCCCTGCACCTTTGGGTGAGCCATGGGCTCGTCCTGGCTTTTTCATTTTTCCTGTTACCCTTGGGTACAAACCTTTCCTGAGCCTCCTTGCATATTGTTGCCACATATTCCATCATCTCATTAACTGGCTTCCCTGCCAGTTCTCTGTCCCACTGAACCCCATTCAGGAAGTTCCTCATTCCTGTGTAGTCCCCTTTCTTGTAGTTTGGCTTCATTCGTCCTGGCCTTCTTGCTTCTCCCACCACTTGTAGCTCTACTGTGATTTCGAAGCTTAAAACCACATGATCGCTGGCCCCAAGGGGTCTTTCATATGTGATGTCCTCGATATCTGCACTACTCAAGGTGAATACTAAGTCCATTCTTGCTGGTTCATCCTCTCCTCTCTTTCTTGTAGTGACCCTTACGTGTTGGTACATGAAGTTTTCCAGTACCACCTCCATCATCTTAGCCCTCCATGTATCTTGGCCTCCATGTGGCTCCAAGTTCTCCCAATCGATCTCCTTGTGGTTAAAGTCACCCATGATCAGGAGCTTTGCCCTGCATGCATGAGCTCTTCTGGCCACTGCAGCCAGTTTGTCAACCATCCCTCTATTGCTCTCGTTGTACTCTTGCCTTGGCCTCCTGCTGTTCTGTGGTGGGTTATACGTCACTGCTATTACCACCTTGGGACCTCCAGAGTGAAGCGTTCCCGCTATGTAATCACTTTCTTCTCCACTGTCTCCTCTCTCCAGCTCATCAAAATTTTATCAGTTTTTGATCAGCAATGCCACTCCTCCACCCCCCCTGTTTCCTCTGTCTTTCCTCAGGCTCTGGTATCCCATTGGAAAGATGGCATCTGTTATCATACCTGTAAGCTTGGTTTCTGTGAGAGCTATGATGTCCGGTGATGCCTCTTTGACTCTTTCATGCCACTCCTCTCACTTATTTGTTATTCCATCAGCGTTTGTGTACCATACCTTCAGTTTCCTTTGCAACTCTGTGGTTTGGGGGGCCTGTGAAGGTGGGAGACCTGGTAGCATACTGTGGGATTCTATAGCTCGGTGTTGGTTGGAAGCTGTGGGTATGGATTGTAGTGTGTGTTGGAATGGTGTGATAGGTTGTGGGATCCTGAGGATAGTTGTGTGTATGCTTGCCCTTGCTGCTCTGTTCTGCTCTGACTGACCTCTGCTGCTTCCAGTCTTGTCTCCTTTCCCAGCTCCTTTTGCTTTTTTGTCCTCTCCCTCAGCTGCTGTCATTCTGTTTGTGTTATGTCTCTGTCTAGGAACACCCTCTTGTACTCTTCCGAGTATTTCAATCGTGGTTTCTCTTGGAGGATCCTGTTCCGCACTGTTTCCGTCCTGAGAATCAGCTTGATTGGTCGGTTTCTCCCCTTCGAGTACCCCCCTATTCTCTGAAAATTTACAATCTCGTCCATCTCTTCACCTATTTCCGTGATGATTTTCTCAATCTCCTTTCTTTCTTCCTGCTGCCTTTCAGTGTACTCACCAATTTGTACTCACCTATTTGTGGTTGCAGGGGTCGAGTCCTAGCTCCTGGCCCCGCCTCTTCACCGGTTGCTACTAGGCCCTCTCTCTCCCCGCTCCATGAGCTTTATCAAACCTCGTCTTAAAACTGTGTATGGTTCCTGCCTCCACTACGTCATTTTCTAGGCTATTCCACTGCCTTACAACTCTATGACTGAAGAAATACTTCCTACTATCTCTCTGACTCATTTGTGTCTTCAACTTCCAATTGTGGCCTCTTGTTTCTGTGTCCCCTCCCTGGAACATCCTGTCTTTGTCCACCTTGTCTATTCCACGCAGTATTTTATATGTCGTTATCATGTCTCCCCTGACCCTCATGTCCTCCAGTGTCGTCAGGCCGATTTACCATAATCTTTCTTCATAGGACATTCCCCTTAGCTCTGGAACTAACCTTGTCGCAAACCTTTGTACTTTCTCTAGTTTCTTGACTTGCTTTATCAAGTGCGGGTTCCAAACAGGTGCTGCATACTCCAGTATGGGCCTGACATACACGGTGTACAGTGTCTTGAATGATTCCTTACTAAGGTATCGGAATTGGTTTCTCCCCTTCGAGTACCCCACTATTCTCTGAAAATTTACAATCTCGTCCATCTCTTCTTCACCTATTTCCATGATGATTTTCTCAATCTCCTTTCTTTCTTCCTGCTGCCTTTCAGTGTGTGTCCTTTCCTCTCTCTCCTGAAGCCCATGGATAAACACTGATTTTGCCCTTTCCTCCTCCCATTACCTCACCCTCTGTGACTCTGGATCCTGCCTGTATGTGGTCATTTTCTCCCTTGATTTTTCCAGTGGCTCTTGATAGCATGGTTGTGCCTCAGCAATCGACCTATCACCCTCTCCATCTGCACTCAGCTGTTCTTCCCTTTCACTCCTTGGCCCTTCTTTGCAGGCTGATATGACTTTAGCATAATTCATATCTCCTTCCTTCCTGTTTGGCCTCTCAGCTTCATATGCTGTGTCTTCTCTGGTCACTGCCCCTGTAACTCGCTTCAGCCTGTTTATCTCAACTTCTAGGACCCTTATCCTGGCTACTGCAATTTTGACTTGTGCCTCCCAATTCTTTGTCTCCTTCTCCAACCTCTTTTCCAATTTCACAGAGAGCTCTTTCTCCATTTTTCAGAAAGCTCTCTTAATTTTCTCTCCCACTCTTGTTCCATCCTTTTCCACTGCTCCTCCATCCACTCCTCCCTACCAGAACCATTCTCATCTGATCCCTGGTTCCTCACTGAGTCCCCACCATTTTTTTTTTTTTTTTTTTTTTTTTTTTTTTTTTTTTTTTTTTTTTTAGTGAGTGAGAGAGAGAGAGAGAGAGAGAGAGAGAGAGAGAGAGAGAGAGAGAGAGAGAGAGAGAGAGAGAGAGAGAAGGGAAAGGTAGAAGGAGAGAGAGGCAGGGAGAGTGAGAAGGGAAAAGGGGAGAGAGAGAGTGAGAGAGAGGGGGAAACGGAGAGAATGGAAGGGTAGGAGAGAGGGAAGAGTGAGAAGGGAAAATGGGGATGAGAGAGAGAGAGAGAGAGAGAGAGAGAGAGAGAGAGAGAGAGAGAGAGAGAGAGGAACATAGAAGGAGAGAGAGAGAGAGAGAGAGAGAAAGGGTAGAAGGAGGAGAGAGAGAGGGGGAGAGAGAGGAGAGAGAGAGTGAGAGAGAGAGGGAGGAGAGAGAGAGAAGGGAAGGGTAGGAGAGGGGGAGAGTGAGAAGGGAAAATGGGGAGGAGAGAGAGATAGAGAGAGAGAGTGAGAATGGAAAGGTAGAAGGAGAGAGATAGGGAAAAAATAAGATAGAGAGAGAGAGAGAGGGTGAGAGAGAGAGAAGGGAAAGGTAGAAGGAGAGAGGGGGAGAGTGAGAAGGGAAAAAGGGGAAGAGAGAGAGCAAGAGAGAGAGAGAAAGAGAGAGAGAGAGAGAGAGAGAGAGAGAGAGAGAGAGAGAGGGAGAGAGAGAGAGAGAGAGAAAGAGACAGGGAGAGAGAGAGAGAGAGAGAGAAAGAGAGAGAGAGAGGAGAGAGAGAGGGGGAGAGAGGGGGAGAGAGGGGGAGTGTGGGGGAGAAGGGGAAAAGAGTAGGGAGATGGAAGAGAAAGAGGGGAGAGAGAAAATAGGGGGAGAGAGAGGGGAGGAGGGGAGAGAGATTGGAAAAGGGAGAGGGGAGAGATAATGAGAGGGGAGAGATGTCAGAGGGAGAGAGATGTTAGAGGGGGGGAGGTGTTAGAGGGAAGAGACGTTAGAGGGGAGAGATGGGAGAGGGGAGAGAGAGAGAGATAAGTCGAGAGTGATAGGTAGAGAGAGAGAGATAGGTAAAGAGTGAGGTATGTAAAGAGAGATAGGTAGAGAAGGAGACAGGTAGTGAGAGAAGGAGAGAGAAGGAGTGAGGTTCAGATGGTCAGTTCACAGGAAGGTGTGAAATCCTGTGTATGTGTGTGTGTTTGCGTGTGTACTACAGCTTACAAGTGCTTGTTCCTGTGTGTACTCACCTAATTGTACTCACCTAATTGTGGTTGCAGGGGTCGAGACTCAGCTCCTGGCCCCGCCTCTTCACTGATCTCTACTGGATCCTCTCTCTCTCTGCTTCCTGAGCTTTGTCATACCTCTTCTTAAAACTATGTATGGTTCCTGTGTGTGTCTGTGTGTGTGTGTGTGTGTGTGTGTGTGTGTGTGTGTGTGTGTGTGTGTGTGTGTGTGTGTGTGTGTGTGTGTGTGTGTGTGTGTGTGTGTGTGTGTGTGTGTGTGTGTGTGTGTGTGTGTGTGTGTGTACATATATGTGTGTGTGTGTGTGTGTGTACATATATGTGTGTGTGTGTGTGTGTGTGTGTGTGTACTCACCTATTTGTACTCTCCTATTTGTGGTTCCAGAGGTCGAGTCACAGCTCCTGGCCCCGCCTCTTCACTGATTGCTACTAGGTCCTCTCTCTCCCTGCCCCATGAGCTTTATCATACCTCGCCTTAAAACTATGTATGGTTCCCGCCTCCACTACGTCACTTTCTAGGCTATTCCACGGTCTGACTACTCTATGATTGAAGAAATACTTCCTAACATCCCTTTGATTCATCTGAGTCTTCAACTTCCAATTGTTACCTCTTGTGTCTGTGTCCCCTCTCTGGAACATCCCGTCTTTGTCCACCTTGTCTATTACGCGCAGTATTTTATATGTCGTTATCATGTCTCCCCTGACCCTCCTGTCCTCCAGTGTCGTCAGGCCGATTTCCCTCAACCTTTCTTCGTAGGACAATCCCCGTAGCTCTGGGACTAGCCTTGTTGCAAACCTTTGCACGTTCTCTAATTTCTTGACGTGCTTGACTAGGTGTGGATTCCAAACTGGTGCTGCATACTCCAGTATGGGCCTGACGTAAATTGTATACAGAGTCTTGAACGAATCCTTACTGAGGTATCGGAACGCTATCCGTAGGTTTGCCAGGCGTCCGTATGCTGCAGCAGTTATCTGATTGATGTGCACCTCAGGAGATATGCTCGGTGTTATACTCACCCCCAGATCTGTTTCCTTGAGTGAGGTTTGCAGTCTTTGGCCATCTAAACTATATTGTGTCTGTGGTCTTCTATGCCCTTCCCCAATCTTCATGACTTTGCGTTTGGCAGGGTTAAACTCAAGGAGCCAGTTGCTGGACCAGGCTTGTAGCCTGTCCAGGTCTCTTTGTAGTCCTGCCTGATCCTCTATCAATTTGATTCTCCTCATTAACTTCACATCATCTGCAAACAAGGACACTTCTGAGTCTATCCCTTCTGTTATGTCGTTCACATATACCAAGAACAGCACAGGTCTTAGGACTGACCCCTGTGGAACCCCACTTGTCACAAGCGCCCACTCTGACACCTCGTCACATACCATGACTCGTTGTTGCCTCCCTGTCAGATATTCTCTGATCCATTGCAGTGCCTTTCCTGTTATGTGTGCCTGATCCTCTAGCTTTTGCAGTAACCTCTTGTGAGGGACTGTGTTGAAGGCCTTCTTGCAGTCCAAAAAAAATGCAGTCGATCCACCCCTCTCTCTCTTGTCTTACTTCTGTCACCTTGTCATAAAACTCTAGTAGGTTTGTGACAGGATTTTCCTTCCCTGAAACCGTGCTGGTTGTCAATTATACACTTGTTTCTTTCCAGGTGCTCCACCACTCTCCTTCTGATGATCTTCTCCATGACCTTGCATCCTATACACGTTAGTGATACAGGTCTGTAGTTTAGTGCCTCATGTCTGTCTCCCTTTTTAAAAATTGGGACTACATTTGCCATCTTCCATACCTCAGGGAGTTGCCCAGTTTCAAATGATGTGTTGAAGATCTTTGTTAATGGCACACACAATATATCTGCTCCCTCTTTAAGGACCCACGGAGAGATGTTGTCTGGTCCCACCGCCTTTGAGGTGTCAAGTTCGCATAGCAGCTTCTTCACCTCCTCCTTGGTTATATGTACCTCATCCAGCACTTGCTGGTGTACCCCCCTGTTCTGATTTCCTGGAGTCCTACTGGTTTCCACTGTAAATACTTCTTTAAATCTCGTGTTGAGCTCCTCACATACCTCTCGGTCGTTTCTTGTGAATTACCCATCACCCTTCCTCAGTCTGATTACCTGGTCCTTGACTGTTGTTTTCCTCCTGATGTGGCTGTACAACAGCTTCGGGTCAGTCTTGACTTGCGATGCTATGTCATTTTCATATTGTTGCTGAGCCTCCCTTATTATCTGTGCATAATCGTTTCTGGCTCTTCGGCTAATCTCTTTATTTTCCTGAGTTCTCTGTCTTCTGTACCTTTTCCATTCGCTAGTACACCTAGTTTTTGCCTCCCTACACCTTTGGGTGAACCAAGGACTCGTTCTGTTCTTCCCATTATTTCCGTTTCCGTTGGGAACAAACCTCTCCTCTGCCTCCTTGCATTTTGTTGCCACATAGTCCATCATTTCTTGTACTGGTTTTCCTGTCAGTTCCCTCTCCCACTGATGTATGTGTATGTGTGTGTGTGTGTGTGTGTGTGCCCCCACTTCTAAGTATTCATACTGCTAATAAATACTGGTAAATACCAGTAATTCTAAGCTGACCAATACTTCTAACACTTATCGATTCTACTTATAAAATACAGAAAGTAGCTAGGTTGTAAAATTTAGCTTGTCTCAGCTTAAGTGTCTGACGTTATCCCTCACTACCGCTTTACTCCTTGCACTCTCGTCTGTGCTATTTCTACTCTAATTCTGGTAATAGCTTGCAGGAGTGAGTGGCCAGTATCTAACAGTGATGCAAGACCAGAACTCAGAACCCTGCAACATGCAACCTCAACAGGTGAGCAATACTTGCACTGGCAGCGGTGTGATGACAAGTTGCCAGATGCTGATGATGTAGTCGTCGTACATAGGCCTTCTATCACTATTTTGTAAATCCTTCACCCGTGATGTTTATAACCATATATGCTTATGCATCCCTCGTTCCTCAAGTGATTTCACTTTTCACTTATGACAGAATACACTTCACATTCGATGTTACACTTTATATGTATAATGGCATACAACTATTGTGATGTCACTGCTTCAGCAGGCCTACTAGTGCCACCTTCCCTTGTTGTATATTTTATTTTTCCTTTCTCCTTTTGCTTATTAACTTTTTCACTCTCACTGTATGGTGCCCCACACTTCACTTGTTAACCAAACGCTGGTAATTCTTGAACACCCGCTTCCACACTCACTTTGATCTTTGTATGTTTGAATCTGTGTGGCAACAGTGCCTAGTAGACCCCCAACGGTTTGGCACTTTGTGTGTGTGTGTGTATGTGTGTGTGTGTGTGTGCATTCTCTTTGAGAGTGAATCTCAGCTCCTAATCCTACTCTAATCTTTATGTCTCCTATTGGGCTCTGTCATATCTGTCCTTTAAGTTGTGTAAGGAGTTTGATTCCCTTTCCACATCTAAGTGACTGCAATTCCTATCCATCCTCTGGCTGAAGAAATACACAGCAACATCCCTGTGACTCATTTGCTCCTTTCACTTCCAGTTGTGCCTCTTTGCTTCATCACCGTCTTCGCAAGTTTGTCCCCATCTACCATATGAAGCCCTCTAAGCATCTTGTACACTGTTATCGTGTCTTCTAACGTCGCCAGGTGTCCTCTTAGGTTAGCTCTCTCAACTCTGAGAACTGTCTTCTTGCAAATACATGGACTTTCTCTACCTTATTTTCTTGATCAGGCGTCAGCTCCAGACAGATGTTGCATGCGCTATTGTAGGTCTGACATGCATCGAGTATGGCATTTTGAATGCTTCCTTTTTGAGGCTCTTGAATTGTATTCTGTGGTTTACAAGTCGTGCATATAGACGCCAACGCTGTTTTGTTGATATTCACTTCCTGGGATGATTTAAGTATTGTGTTAACCTTAGGTCCTTATTTCTTTTATTCTGCCTCAGGTCTTCATCATTCCCTGATGTTTATAACTTTACACTTGCTGTGATTAAATTTCAGTAGCCATCTCTCTGGCTATTCCTGTAGTCTTAAACTTCTTGACCGCCTTGTTTGCATGTTTTATAACTAGGTTCTTCATGATCATTTTGGAGTCAAATTTCACCCCAAAGATATCAACTTCATACATCGGTTTCCCCAAGCTGATTATAGGTCTTATCTGGTGATTGATATAGCTTAGAGCAGCTGGCATTTCCTCTCTTGGATAAATAAATGTCAGAGTATAGTCGTCTGCATATACATGGAATTCTGGAATGAGATGAAGAAGATCTGTGAAGTAGACATTCCAAAACAATTACCCAAGCATTCTTCCATGTGGAGCACTTGTCCCAACAGGATGTCTTGCTGACTCTGTCCAGTTTAGAACTACACTTACAGATCTACCTTGAAGGTAATCACTGAGAAGACATAGTGTAGAGCCTGCAATTCCCAGTGCTTGCAGTTTTGTGAAGAGACCGTGGTGCCATACTCGGTCGATAGCACCAGCAATGTCCAGTGCTACCACACAGCTGACTTTGAATTCATCCATTGCCTGATGCCACTGAGTGAAGAGGTTTAACAACATATCAGCAGCAGAGGAACCTTTCCTGAAACTATATTGACGATCACAAAGTAATGAGTGGTAGTCAAAAAATTGTTATTAGTCGTGAGATTATTGTCTCAAGGATATGCTAGTGACAGGCAGGAGTGACACTGATCTGTATTTGCTGACTTCTGCTTTGCTCTTCTTTTTGTGAAATGGGACTACATTTGCCTCTTTCCACAGAGAAGGCCATTTACACTGTACTAGGCAGTGCTGAATGATGCAAGTTAGAGGTGCTGCTAGATGGTCTACATATCTACTCATCAATCTTGGGCTCAACTTGTCTGAACCCACAGCCTTTTCTTAATCAAGCGATTTAAGAAGAAGACGCACCTCCTCCTGCTTTATTGTCACCACTGACAGCTTTGACACAGTACTTGCACCTAGCCAAGGAGGGTCCCTTACTGCATCAGGAACTTGCATTTTGGCAGCAAAGTGTTCGGCAAAGAGGTCAGCTTTCTCTTGACTACTAATACAGGTGGTCCCATCCTGTCGATTTAGAGGTGGAATAAGTTCAGGCAGATACCCTTGTCTGTCCTTGACCAAGGACCACCAGGTTTTGGAGCCCCCTCTACCTGATGCTAGCTTTCTTTTTGTGTCCTCCTCCTATTTAGAGATGGCTCACTTTTGAACTTCACCCATATGTCTACAGGCTTACCTGTGCAAGCTCCTGTAATAGGTAGTGGGATGTCTTATGCCTTCGCCAAGCCTTGTACTTGGCAGCAGCAGGCTCTACAACGAAAGCCGAATCAAGGCTGATCTGTAGGCTTCGTCACATCCTGCCGGTGAGGGATGTGTACTTATTGTAGATTAAAGATGTGTCCAGTGAAGGCCTTCACTTGATTGTTAACATCACCTTGGAGAAAAGGATTCCAATTGGACGTGGCGAGCTCAGAGCAATGGGGTGACCAGTTAACTCTTTCCCACAGCTAGGTTGTACGTGTGGATTCCTCACCTCATTCTGTTGGGAATTTCAGTGTCATAAAAACAGTCTTGTGGTCAGACTATCCAACCTACCTGGAGTCTACCTGGAGGGCATTCCGGGGATCAACGTCTCAGCGGCCCGGTCCATGACCAGGCCTCCCGGTGGATCAGGGCCTGATCAACGAGGCTGTTACTGCTGGCCGCACGTAATCCAACGTACGAACCACAGCCCGGCTGACCCGACACCGTCTTTAGGTATCTGTCCAGCTCCCTCTTGAAGACAACCAGGGGTCTTCCCGTAATGCCCCTTATTGCTGGTGGGAGGCTGTTGAACAGTCTTGGGCCCCGGACACTTATTGTGTTTTCTCTTAGTGTACTAGTGACGCCCCTACTTTTCACTGGGGGTATGTTGCATCGCCTGCCAAGTCTTTTGCTTTCGTATGGAGTGATTGCTGTGTGCATATTAGGGACCAGTCCCTCCAGAATCTTCCAGATGTAGATTATGATATTTCTCTCTCGCCTGGGCTCCAGTGAGTACAAGTCAAGTGCTTCCAGGCGCTCCCAGTAGTTAAGGTGTTTGATGGAACTTATACGTGCAGTAAAGGTTCTCTGTACATTCTCTAGCTCTGCAATTTCACCTGCCTTGAATGGGGATGTTAATGTACAGCAGTATTCCAGCCTAGAAAGGATAAGTGATTTAAAAAGGATCATCATTGCCTTAGCATCTCTTGACTTGAATGTTCTCATTATCCATCCTATCAGTTTCCTTGCAGATGTGATAGTGGCATTGTTGTGATCCTTGAAGGTGAGATCCTCTGACATTACCACTCCCAGGTCTCTCACATTACTTTTCCTCTCTATCGTGTGATTGGAGTTTGTAGTATGCTCAGTTCTAGTTATTATTTCCTCCAGTTTTCCATAACGGAGTAGTTGGAATTTGTCTTCATTGAACATCTTATTGTTCTCTGTTGCCCATTGGAAAACTTGGTTTATATCTTCTTGGAGGTTAACAGTGTCCTCAATGGATGACACTCTCATGCAGATCCTAGTATCGTCTACAAAAGATAATTCAGCGCTGTGGTTTACATCTCTGTCTATGTCTGATATGAGAATAAGGAACAGGATAGGTGTGAACACTGTGCCTTGTGGGACAGAGCTCTTCACTATGGCAGCATCTGATTTAACTCTGTTTACCACTACTCTTTGTGTGCAATTGGTTAAAAAGTTGAAGATCCATCTGCCTACTTTGACGGTTATCCATTTAGCACGCATTTTGTGTGCTATTACACCATGGTCGCACTTGTCAAAGGCTTTTGCAAAGTCTGTGTATACTACATCCACATTCTGTTTGTTTTCCAGTGCATCTAGGACCATATCATAGTGGTCAAGCAGTTGCGAAAGGCAGGAGCGACCTGCTCTGAAACCATGTTGCCCTGGGTTGTGCAGTTTTTGGGAGTCTAGGTGGTTTGCTATCCTGCTTCTTAGAACTCTTTCAAAGATTTTTATGATGTGGGACGTTAAAGCTATTGGTTTATAGTTCTTAGCTACTGCTTTGCCGCCACCATTATGGAGTGGGGCTATATCTGTTGTTTTTAGTGACTGTGGAATCTCGCCTGTGTCTAAGCTCCTTCTCCATAGCATACTTAGGGCCCGTGAGAGGGGTTTCTTGCAGTTTTTAATGAACACCGAGTTCCACGAGTCTGGGCCTGGGGCTGAGTGCATGGGCATGTCGTCGATGGCTTTCTCAAAGTCTAGTGGAGTTAGAGTTATGTCATAAATCTGGCCTACATTGGCAGGGTTTTGAGGCTCATTCATGAAAAAATTGTTTGGATCATCTATCTTTAAACTGGTTAGTGGCTCGCTGAACACTGAGTCATACTGCAATTTCAGTATCTCGCTCATTTCTTTGTTGTCGTCAGTGTAGGATCCATCTTGTCTGAGCAGGGGCCTTATACTAGAAGTGGTTTTTGACTTGTTTTTGGCGTATGAAAAGAAAGATTTCGAATTTCTTTCAATTTCATTAATCGCTTTTAGCTCCTCTTGTCTCTCCTGGATCCTGTATGAGTCCTTTAACTTCAGCTCAATATTTTCCACTTCCCTGTTTAGCGCTACCTTCCGTGTATCAGATAATCTGGCATTCTTGAGGAGCTCAATGATTCTTCATCTTCTCCTGTAGAGGGAGCGTCTCTCTCTCTCCAGTTTACTTCTTCTTTTCTTTTGTCTTATAGGAATATACCTTGAACATACTTCAGCTACCAGGAGAGTGATCTTTTCGAGGCATTGGTTAGGGTCCATGTAATTTAAGATATCCTCCCAGCATGTTTCATTTAGGGCACAGTTTACCTGATCCCAGATGATATTCTTGTTGTTGAAGTTGAATTTGGTAACGGTACCCTCATAACTGAATGCATTGTGCCGATCAGGACTCCTGTGCATGTAAGTCTGGACTTCGATTAGATTGTGATCAGAATTTTTTGTTTTTTATATTGCTATATTCCTTACCAGGTCCTCATTATTTGTGAAAATAAAGTCCAGTGTGTTCTCCAGTCTTGTTGGCTCCACTATTTGCTGACTTAGGGTGTGTTTGTTGCAGAAATTCAGCAGCTCCTGCGTGTATGATCTTTCATCTGAGCTACCTCCAGGGATTATTTCTGCTACGACATTATTTGCTATATTCTTCCATTTTGTGTGTCTTAGATTGAAGTCACCAAGCAGCAAGATGTTTGGGGATGGGGCTGGAAAGTTGTCCAGACAGGAGTCGATTTTTGACAGTTGGTCTTTGAACTGTTGGGAAGTTGCATCCGGTGGCTTATATACAAGTAGAATGACTAAGTTTTGGTTCTCGATTTTATTGTCAGAACTTCATCTACATCATTTGTGGTGTTCAGTATCTCTGTGCAAATGAGCGACTCTTTGACGTACCGGCCAACCCCCCCTTGTTGCCTGTTCTTTCTGTCGCATCTGAAAAGGTTGTATCCAGGTATCCATATTTCACTGTCAAAGTAATCTTTTGCGTGGGTCTCTGTGAAGGCTGCAAACAGTGAATTTGACTCCTCTAGAAGTCCACTAATAAAAGGTATTTTGTTGTTTGTGGATGGCTTAAGGCCCTGTATATTAGCAAATATAAATGAGGTTGTGTTGCATGTTTGTTGGGGGGATTTTGTTGTTGGTATCAGTAGCTGTGAGCCCGGAGGTGCCACTGGCTGTGCCTCCAGTCCAACAAGGCTCCAAGGTGGTGGACTATTTTGGTTATCTCTTTCCATTTTCTTTCTTCGTTTCCTACCCCTAAAAAATCATTTGGGGTGTTGTCATAGCTACCATAGTCACTATGATATGTTGTATGGGGTGTGTGCCTCCTGGTCCCTTTTAGATGATATGCAGTGCAATTGGTATTGTAACATTGTTTTTCAAGGACTGAAGACTGACACATCTCCGGGTGGAAGTATTTGCAAGAGGTAGAACGACACACTCCCTTAGACAGGAGGTCACAGCATTTTTTGGGATGCTCAAAGTTGCATGCCCCATTTGTTTTCCCTGATATTCCGTGTTTACAGATGCCCCAAATATAGTATTTGCACCATTTTGTTTTTGGCTGGGTACAATTCGTGCTGGATGTATTCTTAATCTGTGCTGGCCCTAGGGCTGAACTACAGTCCTCCATAGCCAATCCAGAGACACCACCATCTGCTGTCATGGCACCAACATTTTTCCTGGGAGGGGATTCCCCGACTACATCTGTACTAGAGGCTATGACTGTGATGGTTGCAGAAGAGTCTACCCCAGAGGAGGGCTCCTCTACTACATCTGTAATAGGGGCTATGGCGTTGGTGGCTGTGGAGGAGTCTTTAACTGAATCCGGATTTTCACAATGGCTGGGGGCTGGGTCTGGGTCAGCCCTAAGGCTGGGGACTGAACTAGCTGTTGTTTTTGTTTCCCATGTTTTTTCTAGTGTGTATCTGCTTATTTTTGGGTCAGTTGTTGTAGACTGGGCATTCTCTGTGTTAGACTTTACTCCTCTCCTATCTTCCCATGCTCTATATATTCCAGGTAGACTATTCAATAGTTCCTCCTTTTCTTCGTGTTTATTGTTTATTAACCTCCTGAGTGCTTTCCTGATATCTGTCCATAGTTCTACATTCCTGTTGCAGATCCAGAAACACCTATCTAGATAGATGTCATTTTTGGTTGCAGTGTTTATTCTTGCACAGGTAACATGATGTTTTGAAAAGCAAAGGTTGCATGTGATTCTAGATTTTTTCCCAAGAGCCTTTTCACATGTCCCACAGGTATACTGTACTGCCATCCTGCCTGTATCCTATTTGCAACTGGGTACCACAAGAACCTGATCTTCACTTTACCTTTCAGCTCTGCACGCAGGTGTGGGTGTTATAGGTCAATACATGGGTATGTGGGATGTAATTAGTATGGAGACTTATTACCCATTAAAAACTTTTATGTTGTATAACATCATATATCATACATCCTACAGCATCTGATTCCTGACATGATCACTGCTGTTTATCTTGTCCTGGACAGTTATATGTAGTGGTGGCTGCTGGGTTTCGGTGATGAGTATGGTGGTCAGGAGTATGGGGTATGGGTGCCAGCAGGAGGGGTGAGGACCATCCCCGCTGGTTGGGGTGTCGGAGGGGGAGGGTGGCGAGAGGATTTGGTGGTGGTTTATCCTTTTCCACTATCCAGTCACTGCATGTTCACTGTTTCCCTGCACATCAATCGACTATCTCTTATTTTATTATTTATACTATGGCTTAATACTTATCCAGTTTGTATCCCCACGTCTCCACTTTGCTTGGTTTGGTGATAAGTAGGTCCGTGGTATGGGTGTCAGCAGGGGTAGAGCAATCCCCGCTGGTTGGGGTACGAAGGGGCAGGGGGAGAGGTGGGGGGATCAGTGGGGTGACCGTAAACTTGTGCAGTTTGTTCCCATATAATTACACCATAGCTTACACTAGCACTCCGTTTTAAACGGATTACTCTCATCCACAATTCAGTACACTATATCACTGCCTATTCAAATCCTTTTTCCTCGTTATAACACCTGTACGATAGTTTACATTTCTCTGTCGCCTCTGGCAATAATTTTCCTGGTGGTGGTCAACCCATATATATATTCCATATATTGTACACTATGTATTGGGTATTTGACAGATTGCTGTAATCCACAATTTCAGATCACTATATCACTTATATGGTATGAGGAACAGTCCTTCAGTATAAAGCATGACCCACTGTATGGTATCTGTAGGAGGTTGGTGCATTTCAAGCTGGGAATCAACAATAAGGCTTCGGAGGCAAAGTGTAGTTTTATTGGGGTTCTTGGTACACAGGCGGTGTGTTTAAGTTGTCCAGTTCCGGAGGGCTATGCACAGGAGAGAGTGACCGGGTAAACCTTGTTGACTGAGTCACGTCGGCTGCCAGACTGAGACAGGGTAAGCGTGGTGCGTGCTGAGATTGGTAGGCCTATGCCACTAGGTGTCAGCACCATATGCCGCAAAATATGAACCCAACTGGGCATATATCGCTCAGCCACCTACCCATGGTTGTCCTCGACCATGATTGACTGAAAAAAATCTCAGTCTCTCTCAGAAACAGAGCACAGATAACAGAATAAAAACATATATATATACATGTGAATATGGACAAAAAAAAACTTCCTACAGGGAGGGAAGAAAAAAGGTGGGGGGTGCTAAACATCATGGTCCAAGGCAGTCAGCCTCTGCGGGCATCACTGCACATCTTCTTGCATCTCCACAGACACTGCAACACAGAAGACATTGCTGCAGCTAAGCTGTGACGTAACATGGCATGGCCTCCTCTGCAACAGTAAAGCAGTCACCGTTGAGTAGTTGTTGCAGGGGCAGCAACTACTCCACAGCCTGCTGGGACACAACCAGCTGGTGCCTTCGAGTGAGGTGTCATCAGTACTCAGCAACTGGGCAGGACTTCTGGCAAGCAACTCAGGAGCATATTTCTCGACTGGTACTGTCGCTGGGGATGTTACTGCCAGCCAGTGTGGAGTGAGTTGTAGCAGAGATGACTCAGGTGAGGGAGTTGTGGAGAAATTTTCTCCAAGAGGGGGGTATCAGCCCCCTTCAGGCCTTTCAGCCCTGAGGGGCCCAGCCCTCTCAGAAGGGGCAAACATCTTGTTTACTGCTACAGCAAGTAATTGATCCCAGATGCAATACGAGTATCTGACGTGGTCAAGTGACCATCGCTCCTTGCAAGAGTCCAGTGTTGTAAAGTGTAGTTTAATAAGAGACAGTCCATCTCTTATCTTAGCAGGACAATTAAGGAAAATCCTCCTCCCACTTTATTACCATGGTAAAGATAGTGTACATTGTTGTCTATGCTCAAGACAGCAAGAATCAAGCATTCTGCTTTGCTTCATGGAGGAAGTTTGGCAAGGAAGCAAAAAGTACTAGGTCAGCTTTTCCTTTATGTTCTAGGGACATTGCAGCGGCGTAGGAGGCTGTGAGGTCAGATTACTTTTGACTCTACTGAGAGAGACAGTAACGTGCTGGGATAACCAACAAAGAACAATGTTCTGCACGTTTTGCACAAAAGAATCTCAATAAACACTTACAGAGAATTGTGATGAGCTTTAGTGACATTATGGTGTGAACAATTATTGATGAACAGTGTAACAACGAGTGTTGTGATCCAACAGAGTGTAGTGCGACATTCTTCAAAGAACACTATTCTTCAATCAAGACATCGGATATCCTGGCATAACTACGGGTCAGATACATATACCCAGGTAATTGTACTAACTCGTGATGTACTACTATTGACTGCACAGTTGAGTATAAAGTTGCGAGTTAGTCACTTATCATAAACCCCGGTGATAAGTGGACCTTTGAGTCCACACAAGTAAGTGTTGTCAGCAATCAGTGTCTGATATATGCTGACATAACACCCCTAGGGGTAATTTATGATCATACATAATATACTCTTTGTAGATGAATGGTTCAGAGAACCGACATGTTGATAAATTAGACACATGTGCAACTCTTGGGTATCTTTATTGAGGAAACGTTTCGCCACACAGTGGCTTCATCAGTCCATACAAAGGAGAATCTTGAAAAACAGGAGGAGAATGAGGTAATCAGTCCCTCAACCTTGAGTCGATGTGGTCAGTCCATCAATCTTGAATAGAATACGGGATACGTGCGGAGAAGGAGCTTATAAACAGTAGGCAGGAGAGGTGCAACAGTCATAGGTGGTGTCACATTTGTTCAATGTGGAAGTAGGGCGTGCCCAAGAATTAGGCAAGCGAAGAATTCCCAAGTATTAAGATCCCAAGAAGTTCCAGTGTCTGACAGGGCACGCAAGAGGGGTTCCTTGCAGTTCTTAATGAAAACAGAGTTCCACGAGTCTGGGCCCGGGGCTGAGTGCAATTGCATGTTGTCAATGGCTTTTTCGAAATCTATCGGAGTTAGGGTAATGTCGGAAATCTGGCATACATTTATGGAGTTTTGAGGCTCATTCATGAAGAAATCATTTGGGTCATCGATCCTCAGACCGATTAGTGGTTCACTAAACACAGAGTCGTACTGGGATTTCAATATTTCACTCATTTCCTTGTTGTCATCTGTGTAAGTCCCATCCTGTGGTATTTGCCTTGTTTTAGGCATTGAAAAGAAATATCTTGAATTTCTTTCACTTTCACTAATAACTTTAAAGCTCCTCCTGTCTCTCCTGGTTCCTGTAAGAGTCATTTAACCTAGGTTCGATAGTTTCCACTTCCCTGGTCAGCGCCTTCTTTCGTGAATCAGACATTCTAGCACTCCTGAGGAGCTCAGTGACTCTTCGTCGTCTTCTGTAGAGGGAGCGTCTTTCTCTCTCCAGTTTAGTCCTGCTCTTCTTCTTTCTTAGGGAAATATGCCTAGAACATGCTTCAGCTGCCAGGAAGTTGATCCTTTCAAGGCACTGGTTTGGATCCATGTCATTTTAGATATCTTCCCAACATGTTTTGTTTAGGACATGGTTTACCTGGTCCCAGTTGATGTTCTTGTTGCTGAAGTTGTATTTTGTGAAGACACCTTCACTGGTACATGCATTCTGCTGATCAGGACCCCTATGCATGTACATCTGGACTTCGATTAGGTTGTGATCGGAATTAGTTGTTTTTGATATTCTTATGTCTCTTATCAGGTCCTCATTATTTGTGAAGATAACGTCAAGTGTGTTTTCTAGTCTTGTTGGCTCCACTAACTGCTGGCTTAAGGTGTGTTTATCGCAGAGACTTAGTAGCTCATGTGTGTGTGACCTTTCATCTGCGCTACCTCTGGGGATTGCTTCAGCTATAACATTATTTGCTACATTCTTCCATTTTGTATGCCTTAGGTTGAAATCACCAAGCAGTAAGATGTTTGGGGATGGAGCTGGAAGGTTTTCCAGACAGTAATCAATTTTCAGTACCTGTTCCTTGAACTGTTGTGAGGTTGCATCTGGTGGCTTATATACAACCACAATGACTAGGTTTTGGCTCTCGATCTTTATTGATAGAACTTCAACTACCTAATTTGTGGTGTTCAGCAACTCTGTGCAGATGAGGGACTCTTTGACATACAGGCCAACCCCCCCTTGTTGCCTGTTCATTCTGTCGCATCTAAAAAGGTTGTAACCACTTATCCATATTTCACTGTCAAAGTGATCTTTTGTGTGAGTCTCTGTGAAGGCTGCAAACATTGCATTAGACTCCTCTAGAAGTCCACTGATAATAGGTATTTTGTTGGTGGTGGATGGCTTAAGGCCCTGTATATTAGCAAATATGAACGAGGTTGTATTCTGTGTTTGTTGGGGGGATTTTGTTATTTGCATCAGTAGTTGTAATTCTGGAGGGCCATGGGTGGCCACTGGCTGCGCCTCCAGTCCAACAAGGCTCCAAGGTGGTGGACCATTTTTGTTATTTCCTTCCATTTTCTTTTTCCGTTTCCTGCCACTAAAAAATCACCTGGAGTTGGGTTGTCGTAGCTACTATTGTTTGTCTTGTAGAGTCTGTGCCTCCTGGTCCCTTTTAGATGGTATGCAGGGCAGTTGAGGTTGTAACACTGCTTCTGGAGGACCGAGGAGTGACACATTTTTGGGTGAAAGAAAGTACAGGAAGAAGAACGACACACTCCTTTAGACAGGAGGTCGCTACATTTTTTGGGATGCTCAAAGTTGCATGTCCCATTTTTTTCCTGATATTCCATGCTTACAGATGCCCCAAGCATAATATTTGCACAAATTCACCTTTGGTTGAGAATTGTTGGGAGGTGTGTTGTCAATTTCTGCAGGTTCTAGGACTGCACTATAATCCTCAGTATCCAAGCCAGGGCCACCCCGTCCTGGATTCCATCTACTTTCCTCAGTAGAGGAAGAAGGAGGAGGCTCCTCTCCAACATCTCTACTGTGGGCCACAGTCTTGTGCAATGATGGTTGTATATTTATGGTTTTAGTGGTGGTTGTTAGGGTCCCTAGTAAAGTCTGGGCTGGCAGTAAGGCTGCAGGCTGGGTCTGAGTCAGCACTGGGGCTGGGGGCTGAGCCTGGGCCAGCACCAGCACTGTGGGTATTATTGCTATGACTGGGGGAGCCTGGGCCAGCACCAGCACTGTGGGTATTATTGCTATGACTGGGGGATGGGTCTGGTTTAGCACTATGTGGGTGACTAGATAGTTTCGAGTCATCTGTTGTGGTATGGGCATTCTGCATTTTTTGATACACTATCTCTTGCTCCCATGTTTTATATATTTTTGGTAGACTATCCAAGAGGTCATCTTTGTTTTCTTGAATATTTTTATCATTTATTACTCTCCTTAGTATCTTTCTGATACCTGCCCAAAGTTCTACATCTTTATTACACAACCAGAAACACCTTGCTAGTTTGAGGTCATTTTTTAAGGCTGTATTTAGTCTAGCACAAGAGATATGGTGTTTGTTGCACCTCATGTGTTTTGCTATTGATTCAGCAGCTGATTTATTCCTAGTTTCTGCCGCTGGTGAGCCTGATGATTGCGTATCTGGTGAGAGTTTTCCTGGGACTGTGTTGGTGGAAGATAAGACAGCTGTAGATGTTCTCCTCTTCCATGCCCTCTTCCACTCTCCTGTATTGTTCTGACGGATGTATCCCTGCTGTTTGTTCTCTGGCACAGCACTTGTTCAGGTGCAGTGATGGTCCCCTGATTATTAACTGCATCAATCTTTTGTGGAGAAAATTCTGTCTCATTATTTGTAGATGAAGCACTGATGACAGACATTGTAGTAGTGTTGGCAGGTGTGCTGACAGGTGATTGATCAGTGATAGCATGTGTGCTGTCTGGTGTACTGGCAGATGTTAAAGCAGTGATGTCAGGTGTAGGATAGTTAATGTCATTGATGTTATGTTGATGTCATTCTTAAACTGTCTCTTCACTTCGCTTCTCACCCTTGTGTTCTTGTCCCTTGAGCTCTACTTGCTTCTATTCTCTCTGCTGTCCTTCTTTTTCTGTAGCTTTTCCAGTGTCTGGCACCTGTTGACTTCTGGTTTACATCTATGGATGATTCATATACTATCTTCTTACTGCCACTTCTCTCTTTTATTACGAGCTTCTCCTTTACATATGGGTAATTTGCAGAGTCTCTCCTTCATCTCTTTCATTGCTCTTCTTTCTATTTCTCTTTCTCACTGTACTTTATTTAGAACTGCTTTCATTCTTGTGTAGTTCCCTCTCTTATACAATGACTTCACTCTTCCGTCTCTCTTCTTGTTCCTCGTTACTTTAATTTTCACCAGATAATTAAATATCAGTATCCCTGGAGGCCTAGTCACTCAATCCAGGGATACTGATTACAACTTTTATTAATATATATCTCATTAAAGATCCAGTCTTAATGGTTCATCCTCCTCTTTTACTTTCTCCATTGTTGTTTCTTCTACATGTTGGTAGAAGTTTCCCAGCATTGTCTCCGTAAGCTTCACTGTCTTCTTATGGGTAAAGTTTTCCATGATTAGTAAGTTTATAATAATCCTGTTGGCTCTCCTTGTTAAGCTGTCTTTGATTTACATCATGTCACAGGTTTTGTCTTCGTACTCAAGACGTATTTAAATACGTCTACCTTAGGCTTCTTTTTTGTGTTTGTGCATCCTTTTGTGACTTCTGTTCTCCTCACTGTGCTCTCTGCCCAGTTTCTCATTTCTCAAAGTTCCATGTCTTCCTTACCAACAATGTCACTAGTCCACTTTCTCAGATTCCTCTTTCCATTCTCACTACATGGTACCATGCTGGGAATATTGCATTAGTTATAATTCCTATTATTTTAATCTTTGCGATGTCTGTTTTGTCTGGTGACACCTCTGCTATATATTTTTTATTAGTTATACCATCTTCATTTGTACACCATAATTTTGTCTCATTTCTATCTACAATGTTTGTCTTTGCAGTTTTTTGATGGATATCTGACAGTAACTTCTGCATGTTAATTCTCAGCTACTCCACCCTGACGGAGTCCTTTTATCCACTCTCTTCTTGGTTCCTTCTGATCCGGTGATCTTTCTCTGTGTAGGTAAATGGTACACTCTGGATTATCCCTGGAGCTACTTTCCTTCTTAAGATTAACTCACGAACTTTTTTCTTTTGTAAATGCAAGCTTGAACAGGAAGAGTTTGTTTCTGAACTATTTTCTGATCTATAAAAATCTTATGTTTATTGTATTATCATTACCCATACATAATATACTTCTCGTTATTCAATAAACAGCTTTTCTAGCTTTTTTTGGCTCTTCTGTCTTATCAGTGGCATAAATATTCAGTGATTTTCCCCTTCCTCTCTCTTTCTCTCTCTCTCTTTCTTGGCAGCTGTCACTGGTTCTTGCATATTAAGCCGCGTAATGCAGAGCAAACATTTACTATAGAAGACGTTTTTACCAAGATGATTTAAAACAATTGATCAGCGCTGGGCGAAACTTTGTCTTAAACGGAGTCTCATTCTGCGTTTTGTTTCTTGATGTTAATGTGTCTGATTGTTGCCCCAGTCCTCCATCAGTTCTTTTTTTGTCTTTCTCTTACAGTTTGTTATACTGCTTCGTTTCTTATGGTCATCAACTATACACATCTTTGGTTAGGCCTCATTTAGATTATGCTGCACAGTTCTGGTCACCGTATTACAGAATAGATATAAATGCTCTGGAAAACGTACAAAGGAGGATGACAAAGTTGATCCCATGTATCAGAAATCTTTCCTATGAGGATAGACTGAGGGCCCTGAATCTGCACTCTCAGAGAGCTGGACAGATACCTCAAGTCAGTGCCGGATCAGCCGGGCTGTGGTTCGTACGTTGGACTGCGTGCGGCCAGCAGTAACAGCCTGGTTGATCAGACCCTGATCCACCGAGAGGCCTGGTCGTGGACCGGGCCGTGGGGGCGTTGATCCCCGGAATAACCTCCAGGCAGACTCCAGGTGGGATATGACTGACGTGTATAAATGGAAAACAAGAATTAATAAAGGGATGTAAATAGAGTGCTAAAAATATCTAGCATAGACAGGACTCGCAGCAATGATTTTAAGTTGGAAAAATTCAAATTCAGGAAGGATATAGGAAGCCCTGGTTTGGTAACAGAGTTGTGGATGAGTGGAACAAACTCCCGAGTACCGTCATAGAAGCTTAAACGTTGTGTAGTTTTAAAAATGGGTTAGATAAATACATGAGTGGGTGTGGGTGGGTGTGAGCTGGACCTGACTAGCTTGAGCTGCAAGGCCAGATGTCGCGCTCTTTCCTTAAGTGAATGTGACCTGACCTGACTAGGTTAAGGCATTGGCTTCAGCCGGTGGGTGAATTGGACCTGCCTCGCATTGGCCAGTAGGCCTTCTTCAGTGTTCCTTCTTTCTTATGTTCTTATGTACATAAAAATCATTTATTTTTATTTAGCATCCTTCTGTCCTCTGCCTCCTATATCATCTATTTCAGTGTCTCAACAACCACCTTCAATTTAATAATCTCTTCTATTCTTTGACCTCATTTTTCGTGCTGTTTTAATGCTCGTTTCAACTCATCTCTTTTACGACTCGCTGAAGCTTCTGTTTATTTCTTGTGAGCTGCGCATGCAGCTTCCCTTTTATTTTGTTCAGTAACCCAATAATAAGAAGCCTTTTGTTTACTTCTCTGCTCCAATTCTCCTTTACCAATTCCTGCCTTTCTTCCCAGAATTTTTTTTTCTCTTTCTCTCTTTCAATCTTGCTCTTTCTCCTCTTCACCTCCTCGCTTTAGTCTGTCCTCCTAAAGGGCAACATTAATTACACACTGCTCCTCAATTCTCCTTGACAGGTCAGTAATGAGAGCGGCAACTTGATCAACGTCCCTCAGACTCCTGTTATCTAGGTCCCCCCTCCCACTCCCCCTCCCACTCCCCCCTCCCACTCCCCCCTCCCACTCAACCCTCCCACTCCCCTTCCCACCTTCTTTTCCATCCTTCACCTCTTCAATTTATTCTTCATTGTCACCTCTTTTCCCATCACCTCTTGCAGTGCCCCCTGCAATTTCTTTCTTTGAATTTCCCCCCAAATCCTAAATTTTCCCTTTCACCCCTCTCCTTCACTCACCTTCCTTCCTTCCTTTCCCTCAGTCTTAATCCTTCCATCTATACTTACCCTTCCCTTACCTTTCCTTCTCTAAATTATCCAAAGATTCTCTTTTCCCTTTCTCCGAACTCATCTCTATTCCTCTACTTAATAAATCTTCCTCTCTCCCCTTACCCCTTCTTCCCCTAGTCTGTTTTCGTCTTCCTCCTCCTTTTGGTCTCACCTGGTTAAACTTGGCATAGGCAACCATCATATGCTTTGCTAATCCTTTGAGAGCTTTGGTGATACGCTGTTCCGTCCCACTGTGGCCCACTATCAGCCATCTTATGGCTAATACACAAATAAATAAATAAATAAATAAATAAATATATATATATATATATATATATATGTATATATATATACATATACATATATATATATATATATATATATATATATATATATATATATATATATATATATATATATATATATATATATATATATATATATATATATATATATATATATATATATATATATATATATATATATATATATATACATATATATATATATATATATATATATATATATATATATATATATATATATATATATATATATACATGTATACATATATATATATATATATATATATATATATATATATATATATATATATATATATATATATATATATATATATATATATATATATATATATATATATATATATATATATATATATATATATATATATATATATATGTCGTGCCGAATAGGCAGAACTTGCGATCTTGGCTTAAATAGCAACGCTCATCTTGCCATATAGGACAAGTGAAAATTTGTATATGCAATAATTTCGCCAAAATCATTCTGAACCTAACGAAAAAAATATATTTCACTGTGTTTGTTTAGTATTAAATTATTGTAAACAAATCTAAAATATATTTAGTTGGGTTAGGCTAAAATAAATTGCTCTTGTTATAATAAGGTTAGGTAAGTTTTCTAAGATTCTTTTGGTGCAAAATTAAAATTTTTTACATTAACATTAATGAAAAAAATATATCTTTAAACGTATAAGAGAAAATTTTAGAAAGGACTTAATTTTAAATGAGTTCTTGCTAATTGACCAGTTTTACATATTCGGCACGACATATATATAAATATAAATATATATATATGTATAATATATATATATATATATATATATATATATATATATATATATATATATATATATATATATATATATATATATATATATATATATATATATATTTATATATATATATATATATATATATATATATATATATGTGTGTGTGTGTGTGTGTGTGTGTGTGTCTGTGTGTGTGTGTGTGTCTGTGTGTACTCACCTAACCTAATTGTACTCACCTAATTGTGGTTGCAGGGGTCGAGACTCAGCTCCTGGCCCCGCCTCTTCACTGATCGCTACTGGATCCTCTCTCTCTCTGCTTCCTGAGCTTTGTCATACCTCTTCTTAAAACTATGTATGGTTCCTGCCTCCACTACTTCACTTGCTAGGCTATTCCACTTGCTGACAACTCTATGACTGAAGAAATACTTCCTAACGTCCCTGTGACTCGTCTGAGTCTTCAGCTTCCAGTTGTGACCCCTTGTCCCTGTGTCCCCTCTCTGGAACATCCTATCTCTGTCCACCTTGTCTATTCCCCGCAGTATCTTGTATGTCGTTATCATGTCTCCCCTGACCCTTCTGTCCTCCAGTGTCGTCAGTCCGATTTCCCTTAACCTTTCCTCGTACGACATTCCCTTGAGCTCTGGGACTAGCCTTGTTGCAAACCTTTGTACTTTCTCTAACTTCTTGACGTGCTTGACCAGGTGTGGGTTCCAGACTGGTGCTGCATGCTCCAGTATGGGCCTAACATACACAGTGTACAGTGTCTTGAACGATTCCTTATTAAGGTATCGGAACGCTATTCTCAGGTTTGCCAGGCGCCCGTATGCTGCAGCGGTTATTTGGTTGATGTGTGCCTCCGGTGATGTGCTCGGTGTTATGGTCACCCCAAGGTCTTTCTCCCTGAGTGAGGTCTGTAGTCTTTGTCCACCTAGCCTATACTCTGTCTGCGGTCTTCTTTGCCCCTCCCCAATCTTCATGACTTTGCATTTGGCTGGATTGAATTCGAGAAGCCAGTTACTGGACCACATGTCCAGCCTCTCCAGGTCTCTTTGCAGTCCTGCCTCATCCTCGTCCGATTTAATTCTTCTCATCAACTTCACGTCATCTGCGAACAGGGACACCTCAGAGTCTATTCCTTCCATCATGTCGTTCACATATATCAAAAATAGCACTGGTCCTAGAACTGACCCCTGTGGGACCCCGCTCGTAACAGGCGCCCACTGTGATACCTCTTCACGTACCATGACTCGTTGCTGCCTCCCTGTGTGTGTCTGTGTGTGTGTGTGTGTGTGTGTGTGTGTGTGTGTGTGTGTGTGTGTCTGTGTGTGTGTGTGTGTGTGTGTGTGTGTGTGTGTGTCGTGCCGAATATGTAAAACTGGTCAAATAACAAGAACTCATTTAAAATTAAGTCCTTTCTGAAATTTTCTCTTATACGTTTAAAGATAAATGTTTTCATTAATGTTAATGCAAAATTTTTTAATTTTGCACCAAAAGAATCTTAGAAAACTTACCTAACCTTATTATAACAAGAACAATTTATTTTAGCCTAACCCAACTAAATATATTTTCGATTTGTTTACAATAATTTAATACTAAACAAACACAGTGAAATATATTTTTTTTCGTTAGGTTCAGAATGATTTTGGCGAAATTATTGCATACACAAATTTTCACTTGTCCTATATGGCAAGATGAGCGTTGCTATTTAAGTCAAGATCGCAAGTTCTGCCTATTCGGCACGACATATATATATTCTGTTCCATGAAGAAGTGGAACAGAATTCTTTCTCCGTAACCCATGTGTGTCGTAAGAGGCGACTAAAATGCTGGGAGCAAGGCGCTAGTAACCCCTCCTCCTGTATAAATTACTAAACTTAAAAAGAGAAAACAACCACGGGGAGAGTAGAATGAAAGCTCTAGGCCTTTCGTGTTGCAATCAGCACATCATCAGGAGCTTGCAGAACTACAGAAAAGAGGAGGATGTCCAAGCAAGTACATTCCCACATGACTGTCTTCACTGGAGTGAGTGAGGGAGGGAGAGAGAAGGGTACAAGAAGTGCCCCAGGCACAACAGTGCCCACAGCCAGAAGGATGAATATTATAGCAAAAGAAAAATCCCTCAAGCAATGATATTGTAACAGCCTCAACGAAATTAGCGTGGCAATAATAAAAAATTCGGTCATATTCCGCTATGAGATCAATAGCTTTGCTTACATAAATATATTGACAGTGATATAGAAGTTACTAGCAATTGTAAGGTAGCCTCTCATGGGACAGTGTGTCCCTTTAAAGTGACGAGAAAACGGTAACATTTAGAAGAGAGATTTCTAAAAACTGTGTAAAGGAAACGGGACTCATTAAAATAAACTAATTTAAAGAGGGAGGCCCCTGCAATAACAAGAAGACGGCCAAAGATATTCAACCCACATAATTCTGAGGCAAACTCTGGTTCAACCTTCAGAAACTGTAGGAAAAATAGGCCCTAATTCCTCGGTGTGGCACTACATTTAAGACAGTCTAATGCATACATATAGGAGCCCAATTTTATATTGCATACTATTGCCTCGACTAAAAACGCATCTAATTTGAACAACCCGTCACTGATATTATATAATGAATGCCAATCATGCTCAATAATTGCCGATACTACAAAATTCCTTTCAAGCCAGGAGGAACAAGGGAAGATGACTCTTGCTTCCTGCCAGTTTGCCGGGTTATTACAAGCTCTAATGTGGTTGAAAATCACGTTCGACTCCTGTGCTATACATGTCGAATAAACGGGTATTCAGACAGGAGGAGGCTGAAATTAATTCTTGAGATACCACTACCACGCTTGGTTCTTGTAGGATCGGTGGCTGAGTAGTGAAGGTGATGCGCATGTTGTGTTGTCTCACGAGGTGGTACAACGTTCGTAGGGTCGAGTCCCGGCCATGGGACCTGTCTCATGGGTGGCTACCCCATAATTGCCAGTGACTCCTGTATCACTGACAATATATTTATATATGTAGAGTTACTGATATCATAGTGGGGTGTGGCCGAATTTTTTGTTATTGCCATTTTAATTTCGTTTATTTTATTGCAATATCAATGCTTTTCAGATTTTTCAAATGGTATAATATTCATCCTTTAGGCTTTGGACGCTGGTGTGCCTGGGGACACTTCCGGTATCCCTTTCTCTCTCTATCTCTCTCCCTCCCTCACTTATGTAAAGACGTCCTTTCTGAATGTACTTGCTTGGACGCCCTCCTCTTTTCTGCAATTTTGCAAGCTCCTGATGATGTGTTGATTGCAACATGAAAGGCCTGTTGTTGTTTTGCATCCTGTATCGTTTGGTTTGCAATATTTGCATATATATATATATATATATATATATATATATATATATATATATATATATATATATATATATATATATATATATATATATATATATATATATATATATATATATATATATATGAGTGTGTGCCCAAGATGCAGCAGGCGTGGCATTCCTTCTCTGGATCATCACACTGAGGTCCCCTGGAAGGGAAAGGTGGTAGCACGCTTATTTTTGGTTTTGATGAGCCCGGAGGCCACCTTCCTGAGGAAACTCTTGGCTATAGCTTCTAGATAATAACTCGCTTGATCTGTCGTTTTACGACAGATCAACTAAGTGATCCTTGCTTAAAACTGTAAATGCTGATTTTCTCCTCTTGTGTTTCTATATAATTTTTACTCTGTTTCCCTCTTCGTTATTCTCCTTCCCTTATGTTCCTTCTTTACCATCCTAGCTTCTTCCTTTATTCTTAGTTCCACTCTGTTTCCTTTTACCTCTCTCAAGCCTTTCTCTTTATCTTTCTTCGCAAGTCTTTCTTCCATTCTTTCAAGAGGAGAAGGAAATGAGAATGATGGTAAGAATGAGGGGAGGAGGGGAGGAGGGGAGGAGGGGAGTAGGGGAGGAGGAGAGGAGGGGAGGAGGGAGGTTTTTAAAGCTCAGACTGGGGAGGAGAAGAGGGTGAGGAAGAGGAGGAAGAGAAGAGACGAACTTCTGGAAGGGGAGGATGGAAATAAAGACAGGAAAGAAGTTGGAAGTAGGTAGGAGTGAGAGGAAAGAGGGAGGGAGAGTGTGAAGGTAGGAGGTAGAGAGATCGTGGGAGGATAGAGAGAGGGAGAGAGGGGGTAGTGGGAGGAAAGATTGAGGGAGGGAGGAGTATTGGGAGGACGGAGAGAGGGGTAGTGGGAGGAAGGAATTCAATTCAATTCAATTCAAGTTTATTCTCTATAAAGGTTACAATGTGGGGTTTACAGGTTTTGGATATTGTGTGGTTTACATGTTATAAAATACTAATTACAGAGGGGGCCACTAGGACACCTAGCATGGCTAGGCATTTCGAGCAGACTTAGATTAATTCTTAATATTAAATCCTTACAGATTATGGTATTAAGGCTAAGTGACTACATCATAATTTGTGAGTTTAGCAATGTGAATGCTTTTGTGTTGGCACAATACAAAGTGTCTATATTGGAGTGTTATAGGCAAACTTATGACTAGTTAGGATTTATTATTTTAAGATTAAGATTAGTATTTCTGGGTTTATAGTCAGTGGGTGAGTGAGTGTAATTGTGAACCACCAGGTGGTTATCATGTAGTTAGTTGTCGGGGTGGATCAGGGAGACAAGATGTTTTCTAACTGTAGCTTTGAAAGTGATGAATGTGTCTGCAGTTCTAGAGTTTTCAGGTAGGGTGTTCCAGATTTTAGGTCCTTTGAAATACATTGAATTTTTGTAAAGATTTAGTCGAACACGGAGAATATCATAGAGATGTTTGTGTCTTGTGTTATGCCTGTGGATCCTGTCACAACTATCAAGAAAGCGTTTTAGGTCAAGGTTAACATTGGAATTTAAGGTCCTGTAGATATAAATTGCACTGTAGTAAGTGTGGATGTTCTGAACATGGAGTAAGTTTAGATACACAAATAACCCGCACATAAAAGAGAGAAGCTTACGACGACGTTTCGGTCCGACTAGGACCATTGACAAAGTCACACTAACCAGAGGTGGAGCAGGACGGCTATATATAGGCAGGAAGAGGTGGTGGTAGTAGTAGTAGTAGTAGTAGTAGTAGTAGTAGTAGTACAAGAGTTGTATATAATACCGACAAGATGAAATTAAGACACATGCACAACACCCGGGCATTGACTTTATCAATGGTCCAAGTCGGCCCGAAACGTCGTCGAAAGCTTCTCTCTTTTATGTGCGGGTTATTTCTGTATCGTTCCAGTCACGGTATTGTGCCTTTTTTGTTATTTAGTAAGTTTAGATCCATGAAGAGTGGGGGGGGGGTGTTGCCAGGGATGGGATTTAGTGATTATTCTTACTGCGGCTTTTTGTTGGGTTATTATTGGCTTTAGGTGTGTTGCTGCAGTTGAACCCCAAGCACAGATAGCATAGGTGAGGTATGGATATGTAAGTGAATGGTATAGTGTGAGAAGGGCAGTTTGCGGCACGTAGTATCGTATCTTGGAGAGGATCCCCACCGTTTTGGATACATTTTTTGTTATGTGTTGGATATGGGTGCTGAAATTTAGGTTGTTGTCGAGGTATAGGCCAAGGAATTTTCCCTCATTATGTCTGGCAATCAGAGTGTTGTCGATCTTAATGTTAAGTTGCGCAATACCTGTTCTGCTACCAAACATAATATAGTAGGTTTTGCCAGTGTTAAGTGTAAGTTTATTGGCTGTCATCCAAGTCGATATTTTGAGCAGCTCCTCGTTAACAATGGTGTTGAGGGTGGCAAGATTAGGGTGGGAGATGCCATAAGTCGTGTCGTCAGCAAAGAGAATGGGTTTCAGGTGTTGGGATATGTTTGGAAGATCATTGATGTAAATGAGGAAGAGCAAGGGTCCAAGGACACTTCCCTGCGGAACTCCAGTATCAAGTGGCCGTATTGATGAGGCTGTGTCTTTAATGGTGACATACTGATACCTATTAGAAAGGTAGGATTTAAAATATGCAAGCGCATGACCTCTTATACCATAGTGGTCAAGTTTGTGGAGTAGGATGCCGTGGTCTATGGATGATGGATGGAGGGGGTAGAGGGAGGAAAGAGGGAGGGAAGGGGGTATTGAGAGGTTGGAATGAGGTAAAGAGGGGGTAGTGGGGGGAAAGAAGGAGGGAGGGGAAGCTGGAGACCAGAGAGGGGGAATTTACCTGTGACCAGTGTCGAGGATTCTTCTAGCCACGCAGTCCGGCCTGAAACCAAGCTATCCCTTTGCCTGCCTGGTCAACAAGACTGTTTTTAATAGCAGCCTGCCGTCGCAGACCGGCTGATCCGGCACTTGTAAAAGATAAGTTGCCCAACTTCTTGAAAACGTCTATCTTCGTCCCTATAATATTAATTATGTCTTCTGGTCGTATGTTGAAGAGTCATGGATGTTGACACGGTCTTCCCTAATTGTACCCATGGTACTCTTGCTCTATACCGGGTTTACTCCTTTCTTTCCTCAACACCGTTCATTGCAGTAAGTTGTTGTTGCAGTGTGCAGGTAAAGGACCAGCTCCTCAGGTATCGTCTCTTTTCTCATTTCGAGAAACAATCCAAGTGCTTCAAGTCAATTCCTAATAGTCAAGATGTTTTATTGATTCTCTGGGAGCAGTAAACGACCTCAGAACATTTTCCAGCTCCGTTATTTCTGCTACATCGAAGGGCGCTCTGACCACAAAATACTATTCATGGAGCTGCTGTTCCCGTGGCTCGGTTGATAACGCACTCGCCTCACACACATTGAGTGTCCTTGTTTTAATACTGGCACAGGTGAACACGTTGGATGTTTCTTTACACCTGTTGTCGCTGTATACCTAGTAGTAAGTAGGTATCTGGGTGTTAGTCGACTGCTGTAGGCCGCATCCTGGGGGACAAGATAAGCGACCCCAATGGAAATAAGACAGTCCTCGATGACGCACTGACTTGCTTTGATTATCCTGGGTGGCTAACCCTTCTTACCCTGGGTTAAAACTCCCAGCAAAATTTATCTTAATTTTATGTTTGGAAGGTCTCATAATTCACTGTGCCACTTTTATGCCTTAGCTGCATTTTCCTTATTGTGTTTTCCAAATAACAGACTTTTTGACATAATGGTTAATAAATCTTTCACCTGTTAATTGCGTTGCATGCGTTCCTTGAGATGTCTTACTTTTGAGACCATCATTCCTCCTACTGGTAGAGGTCGCACACTGTTACAATTGAACGTCATATTATTCTCAACTGCCAATAGGAAGACTTTGTTACTGTCTATTGGAAGTTTTTTCTGTCCTCTATTGAAGTGAATTTAATATTTACTTCGGTATTGCCTGCAAATGTAACTACTTAGGTTAGGTTAGGTTCGTCAGGAAACAGGAAAAGTTTTTCCTGACACGGGTCTTAGTCAAATGATGACCCGGTGTTGGAAGTTTTGGTCATCTGGCCGAGGCCTTCCGCTGGCTTACCAGTCCACCCCTTTAAAAATTATGGTTATAGTTATAATCCAATAAAAAACAAAGTGATACGAAGCAGTGGTTAGTGTTCTTGTCTATGTCTGGTATGATACACAGAATGTGTCTCCCAGTACCCAAGTGTCACTCCACTGAGACTAAACTTGCTTCCTTTACTATTATTAGATGTTTTGCTTACTACTACTAGTACTATATCAGACAACAGCTACCAACTCACACTCATACACCAGACAACACCTACCAACTCACACTCATACACCAGAAAACACTAACCAACTCACACTCATACACCAGAAAACACTAACCAACTCACACTCATACACAAGACAACTGAAAATTCACATTCATACACCAGACAGCACATGACAACTGATACTCATACACAAAGCAACAACTGACAACAGTATAATCACTACAAACATAAATTATACATCAACAGGTTATGTATAATGTATAATGTATAATGTATAATGTATAATGTATAATGCCACAGCTGATATAACTGACTTAGAAAAGTCACAATTAATTAAATATTTCATTTGTGTCTGAGAGCTCCACATAAATCATGATCACTCCACACGCTGGTGGATCACTCCACGCGCTGGTGGATCACTCCACGCGCTGGTGGATCACTCCACACGTTTGATTATCACTTCACGAGCTGTAGGATCACTCTACCCGCTGGAGTATCATTCCATAAACTGGAGGATCACTCTACAAGCTGGAGGATGACTCCACTCGATGAAGGATCATTTCACACGCTGGAGAATCACTCCACACTCTGGAGGATCACTCAACACGCTGAAGAATCATTCCACAAGCTGGAGAATCACACCAGATGGTATGGGTCACTCCACACGCTGAAGGATCACTCCTCACACTGAAGAATGACTTCACACGCTGAAGGATCACTCCACAGGCTAGAGAATCACTCCACACGCTGGAGGATCACTCCACACGCTAGAGGATCACTAAACACACTGAAGGATCACGCCACACGCTTGGCTAAAGCTCTCGCTTCACACACGGATGGCCCGGGTTCGATTCCCGGCGGGGTGAAAACGTTTCGACACGTTTCCTTACACCTGTTGTCATGTTCACCTAGCAGCAAATAGGTACCTGGGCGTTAGTCGACTGGTGTGGGTCGCATCCTGGGGGACAAGACTGAGGACCACAGTAAGACAGACAGTCCTCGATGACGCACTGACTTTCTTGGGTTATTGTTGGTGGCTAACCCTCCGGGGTTAAAAATCCGAAGAATATCTTATCATATCTTAAGGATAACTCCACACGCTGGAGCATCACTCGACACACTAGAGAACCACTCCTCAAACAGGAGGATCACTCCACACGCTTGAGAATCACTCCGCACTCTGGAGGATCGCTCCACATGCTGGAGGATCACTCCACATGCTCAAGTATCATTCCACACGCTGGAGGATCACACCACATGCTAGGGATCACTCCACAAGCTGAAGGATCACTCCTCACACTGAAGGATCACTCCACACGCTGAAGGATCACTCTACACCCTGGAGGATCACTCCACACACTGAACGATCAATCCACACACTGGACGATCACTAAACACGCTAGAGGAACACTCCACGTGCTATCACTCCACTAGCTGGAGGATCATTCCACACGCTGGAGGATTACTCCACACGATGAAGGATCACTCCACACGCCGAAGGATCACTCTACACGCAGGACGATCAATCCACACACTGGATGACCACTGCACACGCTGGAGGATCACTCTACATGCTATTACTCCACTCAATGGAGGATCACTCCACACGATGGAGGGTCACTTCACTCACTGTGAGAATAACTCCACACACTAGAGGATCACTCCACACATTAGAGGATCATTCCACACACCGAAGGATCAATCCACATGCTGGAGGATCGCTCTACATGCTGAAGGATCACTCCACACGCAGGAGGATTACTCAACCATATGAAGGATCAATCCACACACTGAAGACACTCCACACCCTGGAGGATCACTCCACAAAGTGAACGATCACTCCACACAGTGAACGATCACTCCACACAGTGAACGATCACTCCACACAGTGAACGATCACTCCACTAGCTGAAGGATCAATCCATAAGATGAAGGATAACGCCACACGCTGGAGGATCACTTCACACGCTGAAGAATTACTCCACAAGCTAGTAGATCAGTCCACACGCTGGAGGATCACTCCACATGTTGGAGGCTCACTGCACACGCTATCACTGCACACGCTGGAGTATCACTCCACACGCCGGTAGATTACCATACAAGCTGAAGGATCACTCCACACGCTAGAGGATCACTCCACATGCTATCACGCCACACTCAGGAGGATCACTACACACGCTTGAGGATCTCTACACACTGAAGGATCACTCAACACGCAGGAGGATCAGTCCACACAGTGAAGGATCACTCCACACGCCGGAAGATCTCTCCACACGCTGAAGGTTCACTCCACATACTGGAGGATCACTACACATGCTAGGGATCACTTCACACAGTGAACGATCATTCCAAACGCTGAGGGATAACTCCACGGTCTGAAGGATCAATCCACACTAGAGGATCACTCCACACTAAAGGATCACTCCACACGCTGGAAGATCATTAAACACACTGGAGGATCACTCGACACACTGGAGGATCACTAAATACGCTATCACTTCGCACGATGAAGGATCACTTCACACACTGGAGGATCATTCCACACGCTGGAAGATTACTCCACACACTGGAAAATAACTCCGCACGCTATCACTGCACATGCTGGAGGATCACTCCACACGCTGGAGGATCACTCCACATGCTGAAGGATCACGCCATATGTTGGAGATCAGTCCACACGCTGGAGGATCACTCCAAACGCTGGAGGATCACTGCACACGCCAAAGGATCAATACACACGCTTAAGGATCACTCCACACGCTGGAGGGTCACTCCACACGCGGAATGATCACTCCACAAGCTCGAGGATCACTCCACATGCTATCACTCTACACACTGGAGGATCATTCCACACTGGAGGATCACTCAACACGCTGGAGGATGATCACTCCACACGCTGGAGGATCACTCCGCACTGGAGGATCACTCTACACGCTGGAGATTTCTCCACAAGCTGGAAGATCACCCCACATACTGAAGAATCACTCCACACACTGAGGGATCACTCCACACGCTGGACGATCACTCCACACGCTGGAGGATCACTCCACATGCTGGAGGATCACTCCATAAGCTTGAGATCACTCCACATGCTGGAGGATTACTCAATACGCTGGAGGATCACTTCACAGCCTAGCAATGCACACGCTGGAGGATCACTCCACACGCTGAAGGATCCCTCCACAAGCTGGAGGATGACTCAACACGCTAAAGGATAGCTGCACACGCTAGAAGATCACTCCAGACGCCATCACTGCACACGCTGGAGGATCACTTCACATGCTGGATGACCACTCCACACGGAGGCCTGGTCACAGACCGGGCCGCGGGGGCGTTGACCCCCGGAACTCTCTCCAGGTAAACTCCAGGTAAATACGTTTTCACTGCACACGCTGGAGGGTCACTCAACACGCTGGAAAGCTAAGTAACCTACAGGGTCTAAATGTTGTGTAAATACGACAACTGCTGCTGCTAACTACCTCGTTGTCCTCTACCAGTATATTGTGCCTCATCTCTGTAGTTATTGTTGAAGTGTATCATTATTGCATAGTGTATATATATATATATATATATATATATATATATATATATATATATATATATATATATATATATATATATATATATATATATATATATATTATTATCACACTGGCCGATTCCCACCAAGGCAGGGTGGCCCGAAAAAGAAAAACTTTCACCATCATTCACTCCATCACTGTCTTGCCAGAAGGGTGCTTTACACTACAGGTTTTAAGCTGCAACATTAACACCCCTCCTTCAGAGTGCAGGCACTGTATATATATATATATATATATATATATATATATATATATATATATATATATATATATATATATATATATATATATATATATATATATATATATATATATATATATATATATATATATATATTTTAAAAGATGGGGTGGTAGGGGAAGTGGAATATTCAAATGGCTTCAGGAAGAAATCCAAATATTCTTCCTTGAAGCCTTTTTATCCACTTCTCCGAGGCTATGGGTCCCACAATTTACACCAGAGGTGGACCCTTAAAAATATATATATATATATATATATATATATATATATATATATATATATATATATATATATATATATATAGATACACACCCACACATTTCCCGCTGGCTCTGCTGGGGGCTACACAGGAATAAAGCCACAGCATTTAAAGGAAATGGTTAACCCATTTATTGGGGAGGTTCCAGAGACACTGCTTTCAGAAATCACAAGGCTCGTTAACAACTGCTTGGCAGGTCTGATTCCGGACGAAATTAAACCTTTCTTTTTGTTGCATCAAGTTGTGCCCTTCAAAAGAGGGATGGTGGAATTAGGCCAATTGCTGTGAGGAACACTTTTCGCTGCCTCTTTTCCAAAGTTGCTGTCCAAAGTGTTTTGCACCGAGGCGGTCATGATATTTCAACCAAACCTGCTTGGCTTTGGGGTCTCTCAATGAAGCGAAGCAGCAGTCTAGAGAAAAGTCTAGAAAATACTGTGAACTTGCTCATCACTATATGTTTGCTCCCATTGGCTCGGTGACCTTGGCTCATGGGGACAGAGTACATCTAAGTTCCTTAAGGGTAACTAGGGATCCCAAAGCGGATAGTTTCCTATTTCAGCGACTCAGCGTTTCAGTTCAGAGGGGTAATGCCTGCTGTACCTTGGGCACGCACTCCAGCTCTGAGGAACTAGATGAGATTTTCACATTGTAATGTGTGATAAACATGTAGCAATATGTACTTTAAATGTATCCCCCAAACCTCATGTACTATACATGCCATCATATACCAACATTGTGTCTTTTAAATCTTTTGTACCATATTATCTAATACATTATACCAAATGGTAAAGAAAAGAATGAAAACATGGGGTGGTAGGGGAAGTGGAATATTCAAATGGCTTCAGGAAGATATCCAAATATTCTTCCTCGAAGCCTTTTTATGGGTCCCACAATTTGCACCAGAGGTAGACCCAAGATATATATATATATATATATATATATATATATATATATATATATATATATATATATATATATATATATATATATATATATATATATATTGTGCTAAACAGGTAAAACTTGCAAATTTTGTCTTAAATAGCAAAACTCTTCATGTTGAATAAGGCGCAAGTGAAAATCTGTGTATGCAATAATTTTGCAAAAATCATTCTGAACCTAACGAATATATATTTATACATACAGTGGAACCCTGAATATCGGCCACTGCATTTATCGGCCGATTCGTATTTAGTTTGATTTTTTGGGAGGGAAATTTTGTTCCATATTTCGGCCGGTGCCTCGTAAATCGTCCGTACTATATGCATCAGCTCGCCGCCTCCTGTAGGGACGCTGCATGTAGGTGAGTCAGTCTCCCAGTGTCTCTCGGTGAATTAGTATATACTCTGCATTAATCCAAACGTTTCCCTAAAATCCATTGGTTTTTGTGCTTGTTTATTAAGTGCAACTGTGAAATAAGCCACCATGGGCCCAAAGAAAGCTCAGAGTGCCAGTCCTGTGGTAAAGAAAGTGAGAAACATGATGGAATTTAAGAAAGAAGTTACTGAAAAATATGAGAGTGGTGTGCGGGTGCTGGAACTTGCCAGGATGTATGGGAAATGCAAATCAGCAGTCACTTCGATCCTGGCAAAGAATGACCAAATCAAGGAAGCTGATGTAGCGAAAGGGGTAAACATGTTAACGAAAAAGAGATCACAGACAATGGAAGATGTGGATAAGTTGTTGTTGTTGTGGATCAGTGAGAAACGGTTAGCGGGAGATAGTGTTTCAGAGACAATCATTTGTGAAAAGGCAAGGCAGCTGCATGCGAATCTCGTAAAGAAAATGGCTGGAACTAATGAATTTAAGGCCAGCAGAGGCTGGTTCGACGGATTTAAGAAGCGTAGTGGCATAAGCAGTGTTGTAAGGCATGGTGAGACTGCAAGTTCAGACAAACATGCGGCTGAAATATTTGTGCAGGAATTCAAGGGGTACGTAAAGACTGAAGAATTCCAACCCCAACAAGTGTTCAATTGTGACGAAACAGGCCTCTTTTGGACGACAGTGCCAAGAGAACCTAGGCTAACTCTTTTGCTCTATGCTAACGCTAGTGGGGATTTAAAAGTCAAACCTTTACTGGTGTATCACTCTGAAAATTCCAGAGTGATCAAGAAAAAAATGTCGTCAAAAGTAGATTGTGTGATGTGGAGGGCTAATAATAAGGCATTGGTCACAAGGCAAATTTTCATTGACTGGGTCAATGAATGAGCGTGAAAAATACCTCCAGGAAAATAAATTGCCGCTCAAGAGCCTCTTGGTAATGGACAGTGCTCCTGCTCATCCTCCAAACTATGTATATATATATATATATATATATATATATATATATATATATATATATATATATATATATATATATAGTGGACGTGTCAGCAAATGGGTTATGAGAGATGACGTGAATCATAGAACTGAGGGTAAAAAGGTGAGTGGTGCACTGAGGAGTCTGTAGAGACAAAGAACTTTATCCATGAAAGTAAAGAAGGAAATGTATGAGGGTATAGTTATACCAACGCTCTTGTAGGGTGTGAGTCATGGGCGGTGAATGTTGCAACAAGGAGAAGGCTGGAGACAGTGGATATATATATATATATATATATATATATATATATATATATATATATATATATATATATATATATATATATATATATATATATATATATATATATATACATATATATATATATATGCTCTATCATCCACCGAGGCAGCGTGACCAAAAAAGAAACACTTCTGCCATCATTCACACGATCACTCTGTTTCCAGAGGTGTGCAGATACGACAGGTTAGGTGTCACTCTAAGCAGCTAATATCCCAGACCCCTCTTTTTGAGTGTAGGTACTGTGTTTCCCAAATCCAGGACTCATTCCAGGATAATAACCGGTTTTCCTTCACAATATATTATCCTGCTCACAATTCAACAGTTCTTCAAGTCCCAAAAACCGTTCGTCTCCACTCACTCTTATCTAACACGCTCACACAACTCTAAAATAATGTATAACTTCACCGTTCTCCCCTAAAGTAATTACAGAGTTGAGGGGAAACTGTAAAAGGCGTCTCGTATAGCCTATACTTGTTTAGAGGAGGAATGCAAGCGGTGTCAGGACTGAGTGGTAGGTGAGGGGACAAGTGGTGTCCGGGATGGTAATACTTGGTGACTAGGCATGCAAGGAAGTGAAACTGCAAGTGTAGTGAGGAATGAGTGTGACGCTAATGAGTGCAAGGAGACTGCAATTTTGTGGAGGATTAAGTTAAATATTACCATGACTCCAAAAGTAGGAGGATCATTCCTGACGCTGGAGGATTAATCTACATGATGAAATATGACTGCAAATGCTAGTGGATCCTCCACATGCTGGTAGATCACTCCGAATTCTGGAGGATCACTTAAAATGCTGGATGATCACTTAATATGCTGGAGGATCATTTAATATGCTGGAGTATCACTTAATATATCTGAGGATCACTTAATATGCTGGAGGATCACTTAATATGCTGGAGGATCATTTAATATGCTTGAGGATCATTTAATATGCTGGAGGATCAAGAAAGGGGACTACTCGGGAATGAGGAACTTCCTGAACGGGGTTCAGTGGGACAGAGAACTGGCAGGGAAGCCAGTTAATGAGATGATGGAATATGTAGCAACAATATGCAAGGAGGCTGAGGAGAGGTTTGTACGCAAGGGTAACAGGAATAATGAAAAAGCCAGGATGAGCCCATGGTTTACCCAAAGGTGCAGGGAGGCAAAAACCAAGTGTGCTAGGGAATGGAAGAAATATAGAAGGCAAAGGACCCAGGAGAATAAGGAGAGCAGTCGTAGAGCCAGAAACAAATATGCACAGATAAGAAGGGAGGCCCAACGACAATATGAAAACGACATAGCAGCAAAAGCCAAATCTGACCCGAAACTGTTATACAACCACATCAGGAGGAAAACAACAGTTAAGGACCAGGTAATCAGGCTAAGGAAGGAAGGAGGAGAGACAACAAGAAATGACAGTGAAGTATGTGAGGAACTCAACAAAAGATTCAAAGAAGTGTTCACAGAGCAGACAGAAGGGGCTCCAGAAAGACGGAGAGGCGGGGCACACCACCAAGTGCTGGACACAGTGCACACAACCGAGGAAGAAGTGAAGAGGCTTCTTAGTGAGCTAGATACCTCAAAGGCAATGGGGTCAGATAACATCTCCCCATGGCTCCTGAGAGAGGGAGCAGAGGCGCTATGTGTACCCCTAACAACAATATCCAATACATCTATCGAAACAGGGAGAGTACCTGAGGCATGGAAGACAGCAAATGTAGTCCCAATCTTTAAAAAAGGAGACAGACATGAAGCACTAAACTGCAGACCAGTGTCACTGACATGTATAGTATGCAAAGCCATGGAGAAGATTGTCAGGAGAAGAGTGGTGGAAATGACCGTGAAGTATGTGAGGAACTCAACAAGAGATTCAAAGAAGTGTTCACAGAGTAGACAGAAGGGGCTCCAGAAAGACGGAGAGGTGGGGCACACCACCAAGTGCTGGACACAGTGCACACAACCGATGAAGAAGTGAAGAGGCTTCTGAGTGAGCTAGATACCTCAAAGGCAATGGGGTCAGATAACATCTCCCCATGGCTCCTGAGAGAGGGAGCAGAGGCGCTATGTGTACCCTTAACAACAATATCCAATACATCTATCGAAACAGGGAGAGTACCTGAGGCATGGAAGACAGCAAATGTAGTCCCAATCTTTAAAAAAGGAGACAGACATGAAGCACTAAACTACAGACCAGTGTCACTGACATGTATAGTATGCAAAGTCATGGAGAAGATTGCCAGGAGAAGAGTGGTGGAACACCTAGAAAGGAATGATCTCATCAACAGCAGCCAACATGGTTTCAGGGACGGGAAATCCTGTGTCACAAACCTACTGGAGTTCTATGACATAGTGACAGCAGTGAAACAAGAGAGAGAGGGGTGGGTGGATTGCATATTCTTGGACTGAAAGAAGGTGTTTGACACAGTTCCACACAAGAGATCAGTGCAAAAACTGGAGGACCAAGCAGGGTTAACAGGGAAGGTACTACAGTGGATCAGGGAATACTTGTCAGGAAGATAGCAGCTAGTCATGGTACGTGGCGAGGTGTCAGAGTGGGCACCTGTGACCAGCGGGGTCCCACAGGGGTCAGTCCTAGGACCAGTGCTGTTTCTGGTATTTGTGAACGACATGACGGAAGGAATAGACTCTGAGGTGTCCCTGTTTGCAGATGACGTGAAGTTGATGAGAAGAATTCCTTCGATCGAAGACCAGGCAGAACTACAAAGGGATCTGGACAGACTGCAGACCTGGTCCAGCAATTGGCTCCTTGAGATCAAAGAAGACCTCAGACGGAATACAGTCTAGGGGGCCAGAGACTACAAACCTCACTCAAAGAAAAAGATCTTGGGGTGAGTATAACACCAAGCACATCTCCTGAAGTGCTCATCAACCAAATAACTGCTGCTGCATATGGGCGCCTAGCAAACCTCAGAACAGCATTCCGACATCTTAATAAGGAATCGTTCATGACTCTGTACACCGTGTACGTTAGGCCCATATTGGAGTATGCGGCACCAGTTTGGAACCCACACCTAGCCAAGCACGTAAAGAAACTAAAGAAAGTGCTAAGGTTTGCAACAAGACTAGTCCTGAGCTAAGAGGTATGTCCTACGAGGAGAGGTTAAGTGAAATCAACCTGACGACACTTAGGACAGGAGAGATAGAGGGGATATGATAACGACATACAAAATACTGAGAGGAACTGACAAGGTGGACAAAGACAGGATGTTCCAGAGATGGGACACAGCAACTATGGGACACAGTTGGAAGCTGAAGACACAGATGAATCATAGGGATGTTAGGAAGTATTTCTTCAGCCACAGAGTAGTCAGGAAGTGGAATAATTTGGGAAGCGATGTAGTGGAGGCAGGATCCATACATAGCTTTAAGCAGAGGTACGATAAAGCTCATGGTTCAGGGAGAGTGACCTAGTGGTGACCAGTGAAAAGGCGGGGCCAGGAGCTTGGACTCGACCCCTGCAACCTCAACTAGGTGAGTACAACTAGGTGAGTACACACACACACACACGCACACACTCAAGGAAAAAGATCTTGGGGTGAGTATAGCACCGAGCACATCTCCTGAGGCGCACATCAGTCAAATAACTGCTGAAGCATACGGGCGTCAGGCAAACCTAAGGATAGCGTTCCGATACCTCAGTAAGGAATCGTTCAAGACTCTGTACACCATTTACGTCAGGTCCATACTGGAGTATGCAGCACTAGTACGGAATCCACACCTGGTCAAGTACGTCAAGAAATTAGAGAAAGTGAAAAGGTTTACAACAAGACTAGTCCCAGAGCTAAGGGGATTGTCCTACGAAGAAAGGTTAAGGGAAATCGGCCTGACGACACTGGAGGACAGGAGGGTCAGGGGAGATATGATAACGACATATAAAATACTGCGCGGAATAGACAAGGTGGACAAAGACAGGATGTTCCAAAGATGGGACACAGACACAAGAGGTCACAATTGGAAGTTGAAGACTCAGATGAGTCAAAGAGATGTTAGGAAGTATTTCTTCAGTCATAGAGTTGTCAGTCAGTGGAATAGCCTAGAAAGTGACGTAGTGGAGGCGGGAACCATACGTAGTTTTAAGACGAGGTTTGATAAAGCTCATGGAGCAGGGAGAGAGAGAACCCAATAGCAATCAGTGAAGAGGTGGGGCCAGGAGCTATGGCTCGACCCCTGCAACCACAAATAGGTGAGTACACACACATACACACACACACACACACACACACACACACACACACACACACACACACACACACACACACACACACACACACACACACACACACACACACACACGCACACACACACACACACACAGTAGCAACCAGTGAAGAGGCGGGGCCAGGAGCTAGGACTCGACCCCTGCAACTTCAACTAGGTGAGTGCAACTAGGTGAGTGCATACCACACATACACACACACACACACATCTTGGGGTGAGTATAACACCAGGCACATCTCCTGAAGCGCACATCAATCAAATAACTGCTGCAGCATATGGGCGCCTAGCAAACCTCAGAACAGCATTCCGACATCTTAATAAGGAATCGTTCAGGACCCTGTACACCGTGTACGTTAGGCCCATATTGGAGTATGCGGCACCAGTTTGGAACCCACACCTAGCCAAGCACGTAAAGAAACTAGAGAAAGTGCAAAGGTTTGCAACAAGACTAGTCCCAGAGCTAAGAGGTATGTCCTACGAGGAGAGGCTAAGGGAAATCAACCTGATAACACTGGAGGACAGGAGAGATAGGGGGGACATGATAACGACATACAAAATACTGAGAGGAATTGACAAGGTGGACAAAGACAGGATGTTCCAGAGATTGGACACAGTAACAAGGGGACACAGTTGGAAGTTGAAGACACAGATGAATCACAGGGATGTTAGGAAGTATTTCTTCAGCCACAGAGTAGTCAGTAAGTGGAATAGTTTGGGAAGCGATGTAGTGGAGGCAGGATCCATACATAGCTTTAAGCAGAGGTACGATAAAGCTCACGGTTCAGGGAGAGTGACCTAGTAGCGATCAGTGAAGAGGCGGGGCTAGGAGCTAGGACTCGACCCCCGCAACCTCAACTAGGTGAGTACAATTAGGTGAGTACACACACACATTCACACACACACACATACACACACACACACACACACACACACACACACACACACACACACACACACAGTGTAGGATAGCTTCACATGTGTCTTTTTATAAGAAAGTGCTAACTATTCTTAAGCAGTGACGTATTTGGGTTTGCTGATAAGAAACCCGGAGCAACAACCAGGGAAGAGTTTGCTGTGCAACTGTCCAGGATGTAGCCTGGGGAGCGAGTGCTGTGGCTGAGAGTCTTTATCAAGGCGTTGGCAAATCTTCCTCAATCAGGCAATTCTACCTGCTAGATATTTTGATCGTGTTTAGCTCAGTAACCCTAGGTTTATACAGCTGGTCTTCCCAAGCAGCCTAGAATTCCTTCCACCTTAACAAAAGTTTAGGCTATTTTCTCTCCGTATTTAGCCTAGGAACTGGTAAATTATCCAAGCTTTGATCACCATTCAACCGTACGAATGTCTGAACAGGAAGCCTGAATGGTCGAATACTGTTGAAATCCTCCAACTTAGCTGAGCCTTAACTTGGCTAAGTGGAGGGAACTTAAGGCTACATGAGTAGAGCTGACGTCAGAATGTTGCACTCTGGGCAGTGTGTGTTGCTGAGTGTCTGGACCAAGTGGCTCAACCGCTGACACACACTGAGGTAGTGCATGTTGTTGGGTGGCAGTGCAGTTATCTTCACTGTTGGCACACGTAACTGGCCACACTCGTGATGTGTTATGTTTCTCTGTGCATATGTATGTTTATCCAATTTCTTCCTTGTTGACTTGTTTTTTGGTGTGTTTGCATATGCATCTGTGCTTGAATGCAATTACAAATAATTGTTTACCTTTCCCCTCGTGCGTAGTGAAGTAACACACACACACACACACACAAATAGACTGGCTCTGTCTGTTTCTTCTTGCATTGCCTCTTATTCTCACTCCCATTTTTACTCCCTTCTTCTTTCCCTCACCTTCGCTCTTCTTCCTCCATCTCCTTTCCCACCCTTTCCTCGTTGCACATCCCTCATCATCCCCGAAAACCAAAGTGAATCCACAGGAGAAATAAGTATTTGGGTACAAGAGAGCAGAAAGTCCTTTGTGTAAGATAGAAGGAATGAGCTGATGAACCTACGATGATAGCCAAGACGAGAAGAGAGCCTGTTAAAGATAAAAATTACTTAATAAAAATGAATTTGCATAAAATGCATTCTGTATTGTATGAATACAATGTATTGTATCGTGTATATAATAATTTCCTGTAAACAATATAGAAAGACGAAAAGAACGTACCTACGTACGAGAGTAAGTTACCTCACGTAGAAGCAGGCAGGTACTGACTACACGCGTACCTACATACACACTACACTTATCGAGGTCAACTAATGAACCCGATATATATATATATATATATATATATATATATATATATATATATATATATATATATATATATATATATATATACACACACACACACACACACACACACACACACACACACACACACACACACACACACACACACACACACACACACACACACACACACACACACACACACACACACACACACACATATATATATATATATATATATATATATATATATATATATATATATATATATATATATATATATATTAAATCTAATCTATTTTGCGTCTTTGATAAATTTTCAAAGTCAACAGTGCATAGTACATGACAGTCTGAATTTTGTTTTTCTGACGGCAGTAGATGTGGTTCAGTAACTAAAGTGAGGGTAATATATTAAATCTTTTTATGGAAATTTCCAAAAGGATAACAATTATATCTAGCATTAAAGTCAGAACAGTATCACTTAAAGAACTGAGAAAGAGAAATGTGAAGTTAACTTGTGTGTAAATGATTTGCAATAAATTATGACAATACTTCCTAAGACGTTAGCTCTTATATCCATAGGAATTGTAACAATGGATATATGAGGTGAGAAATTATTATATATATTTTTTATGGCACGAAAATGGCTAACTATTACAAAGGAAAAAAAATTGTCAAAAATTATTCTATTTCAAAGCAAACCTGTTGCAACATAATCAGTAGCATTTGTTAACTAAAGTTTTAAAAACATTGTCTTTTAACAGAGCAGGATAAAAAAAAATATTCAGACGCCATACAGTAAATGTATACCTTCTGTACGATGCATTGTGAAGACAAACACTGTCAAGAAATTTTGCTGAAAATAAGAAAAAAATTGGAGATAAACAAGTTAAGAAAGTCTAGGGAACAAATTAATTTGCCAGTTAAAAACAGAGTAGAGGACTTAGTAGACAGGGAGCTGGAGGTATTGGGTAGATAGCAGGAATATTTTGAGGAACTTTTAAATGTGGATGGAGAAAGGAAGGAAGTAATTTCAACCACTGGACAGGTAGGTATCACATCTTTTAGGAGTGAAGAGGAGCAGGATGTGAGTGTGGGGGATGTGCGTGAGGCATTACGTAGAATGAAAGGGGGTAAAGCAGCTGGAACTGACGGGATCGTGATAGAAATGTTAAAAGCAGGGGGGATATAGTGTTGGAGTGGTTGGTATATTTGTTTAATAATGTATGAAAGAGGGGAAGGTACCTAGGGATTGGCAGAGAGCATGTATAGTCCCTTTATATAAAGGGAAGGGGGACAAAAGAGATTTTAAAAATTATAGGAGAATAAGTTTATTGAGTATACTAGGTAAAGTGTACGGTAGGGTTATTATTGAAAAAAATTGGAGGTACGACAGAGAGCAGGATTGCAGATGAGCAGGGAGGCTTTAGAGTGAGTAGTGGATGTGTATATCAAGTGTTTACATTGAAGCATATATGTGAACAGTATTTAGATAAAGGTAGGAAAGTTTTCATTGCATTTATGGATTTAGAAAAGGCATATGATAGAGTGGATAGGGGAGCAATGTGGCAGAGCTGTAAAGAGTTTTTATGAGGATAGTGAGGCTCAGGTTAGGGTGTGTAGAAGAGAGGGAGACTACTTCCCGGTAAAAGTAGGTCTTAGACAGGGATGTGTAATGTCACCTTGGCAGTTTAATATATTTATAGATGGGGTTGTAAAAGAAGTAAATGCTAGGGTATTGAGAAAAGGGGTGGGATTAAATTATGAGGAATCAAATACAAAATGGGAGTTGACACAGTTACTTTTTGTTGATGATACTGTGCTTATGGGAGATTCTAAAGAAAAGTTGCAAAGGTTAGTGGATGAGTTTGGGAGGGTGTGTAAAGGTAGAAAGTTGAAAGTGAACATAGATAAGAGTAAGGTGATGAGGATATCAAACGATATAGATAAAGAAAAAGTGGATATCACATTGGAGAGAAGGATTATGGAAGAAGTGAATGTTTTCAGATATTTGGGAGTTGACGTGTCATCAGACGGTTCTATGGACGATGAGGTTAACCGTAAAACTGATTAAGAAAAAAAGGTGAATGGTGCATTGTCGTATCTATGGAGACAAAAAACGTTATCCATGGAGGCAAAGAAGAGAATGTACAAAAGCATAGTGAAACCAATACTCTTATATGGGTGTGAAGCTTGACCTGCAAATGCTACAGCTAGGAGGCTGGAGGCTGGAGGCAGTGGAAATGTTCTGTCTAAGGGCAATGTGTGGTGTAAATATTATGCAGAGAATTCTGAGTGTAAAAACGGAGAAGGCGTGGAGTTACTAAATGTTTCAGAGGGCTGAAGAGGGGTTGTTAATGTGGTTTGGTCATTTAGAGAGAATGGATCAAAGTAGAATAACATGGAGAGCATATAAATCTGTATGGGAAGGAAGGCGGGGTAGGGTCGTCCTTGAAAAGGTTGGAGGGAGGGGGTAAAGGAGTTTTTTTGAGTGAGGGGCTTGGACTTCCAGCAAGCATGTTTGAGTGTGTTAGATATGAGTGAATGGAGACGAATGGGTTTTGGGACCTGACGAGCTGTTGGAGTGTGAGCAGGGTAATATTTTGTGAAGAGATTCAGGGAAACCGGTTAGCCGGACTTGAATCCTGGAAATTTGAAGTATAATGCCTTCACTTTAAAGGAATGGTTTGGGATATTGGCAGTTTGGAGGTTAAATTAACTGTCGTATCTGAGCGCCTCTGCTCAGATTATGAATGAGTGAGACGAAAGTGTTGAATGATGATGAAAGTATTTTCCTTTCAGGGATTTTCTTTCTTTATGGGTTATCTTGCCTATGTGGGAGACGACTTTCGTGTTGAATATATATATATTTTTTATTATCACACTGGCCGATTCCCACCAAGGCAGGGTGGCCCGAAAAAGAAAAACTTTCACCATCATTCACTCCATCACTGTCTTGCCAGAAGGGTGCTTTACACTACAGTTTTTAAACTGCAACATTAACACCCCTCCTTCAGAGTGCAGGCACTGTACTTCCCATCTCCAGGACTCAAGTCCGGCCTGCCGGTTTCCCTGAATCCCTTCATAAATGTTACTTTGCTCACACTCCAACAGCACGTCAAGTATTAAAAACCATTTGTCTCCATTCACTCCTATCAAACACGCTCACGCATGCCTGCTGGAAGTCCAAGCCCCTCGCACACAAAACCTCCTTTACCCCCTCCCTCCAACCTTTCCTAGGCCGACCCCTACCCCGCCTTCCTTCCACTACAGACTGATACACTCTTGAAGTCATTCTGATTCGCTCCATTCTCTCTACATGTCCGAACCACCTCAACAACCCTTCCTCAGCCCTCTGGACAACAGTTTTGGTAATCCCGCACCTCCTCCTAACTTCCAAACTACGAATTCTCTGCATTATATTCACACCACACATCGCCCTCAGACGATATATATATATATATATATATATATATATATATATATATATATATATATATATATATATATATATATATATATATATATATATATATATATATACATATATATATATATATATATATATATATATATATATATATATATATATATATATATATATATATATATATATATATATATATATATATATATATATATATATATATATATATATATATATATATATATATATATATATATATATATATATATATATATATATATATATATATATATATATTTTCAACAAGTCGGCAGTCTCCCACAGAGGCAGGGTGACCCAAAAAAGAAAGAAAGTCCTCCCCCCCCAAAAAAAAATACTTTCATCATCATTCAACACTTTCACCTCACTCACACATAATCACTGTTTTTGCAGAGGTGCTCAGAACACAACAGTTTAGAAGCATATACGTATAAAGATACACAACATATCCCTCCAAACTGTTAATATCTCGAAACCCCTCCTTTAGAGTGCAGGCATTGTACTTCCCATTTCCAGGACTCAAGTCCGGCTATATAAAAATAACCGGTTTCCCTGAATCCCTTCACTAAATATTACCCTGCTCACACTCCAACAGATCGTCAGGTCCCAAATACCAATCGTCTTCATTCACTCCTATCGAACACGCTCATGCACGCCTGCTGGAAGTCCAAGCCTATAGCCCACAAAACCTCCTTTACCCCTTCCTTCCAACCTTTTCGAGGACGACCCCTACTCCGTCTTCCTTCTCCTGCCGATTTAAATGCTCTCCATGTCATTCTACTTTGATCCATTCTCTCTAAATGACCAAACCACCTCAACAACCCCTCTTCAGCCCTCTCACTAATATTTTTATTAACTCCACACCTTCTCCTAATTTCCACACTCCGAATTTTCTGCATAATATTTACACCACACATTGCCCTTAGACAGGACATCTCCACTGCCTCCAACCGTCTCCTCGCTGCTGCATTCACAACCCAAGCTTCACACCCATATAAGAGTGTTGGTACTACTATACTTTCTTACATTCCCTTCTTTGCCTCCATAGATAACTTTTTTTGACTCCACATAAACCTCAACGCACCACTCACCATTTTTCCCTCATTAATTCTATGATTAATCTCATCCTTCATAAATCCATCCTCCGACACGTCATCTCCCAAGTATCTGAAAACATTCACTTCATCCATACTCCTCCTTCCCAATTTGATATCCAATTTTTCTTTATCTAAATCATTTGATACCCTCATCACCTTACTCTTTTCTATGTTCTCTTTCAACTTTCTACCTTTACACACACTCCCAAACTTTACACACACTCCCATAAGCACAGTATCATCAGCAAAAAGTAACTGCGTCAATTCCCATTTTGTATTTGATTCTCCATAATTTAATCCCACCCCTCTCCCGAACACCCTAGAATTTACTTCTTTTACAACCCCATCTATAAATATATTAAACAACCATGGTGACATTACACATCCCTGTCTAAGACCTACTTTTACTGGGAAGTAGTCTCCCTCTCTTCTACACACCCTAACCTGAGCCTCACAATCCTCATAAAAACTCTTTACAGCATTTAGTAACTTACCACCTATTCCATATACTTACAACATCTGCCACATTGCTCCCCTACCCACTCTATCATATGTCTTTTCTAAATCCATAAATGCAATAAAAACTTCCCTACCTTTATCTAAATACTGTTCACATATATGCTTCAATGTAAACACTTGATCTACACATCCCCTTCCCACTCTGAAACCTCCCTGCTCATCCACAATCCTACATTCTGTCTTACCTCTAATTCTTTCAATTATAACCCTACCGTACACTTTTCCTGGTTTACTCAGTAAACTTATTCCTCAATAATTTTTACAGTCTCTTTTGGCCCCCTTCCCTTTATATAAAGGGACTATACATGCTCTCCGCCAATCCCTAGGTGCCTTCCCCTCTTTCATACATTTATTAAACAAAAGTACCAACCACTCCAACACTATATCCCCCCCTGCTTTTAATATTTCTGTTATGATCCCATCAGTTCCAGCTGCTTTACCCCCTTTCATTCTACGTAATGCCTCACGTACCTCCACCACACTTACATTCTGCTCTTCTTCACTCCTAAATGATGGTATACCTCCCTGGCCAGTGCATGAAATTACCGCCTCCCTCTCTCCCTCAACATTAAAAAGTTCCTCAAAATATTCTCGCCATCTACCCAATACCTCCATCTCCCCATCTACTAACTCCCCTACTCTGTTTTTAACTGACAAATCCATACGTTCCCTAGGCTTTCTTAACTTGTTTAACTCACTCCAAAATTTTTTCTTATTTTCATTAAAATTTCTTGACAGTGCCTCTCCCATTCTATTATCTGCTCTCCTTTTGCACTCTCTCACCACTCTCTTCACCTTTCTTTTACTCTCCATATACTCTGCTCTTCTTATAACACTTTGTAAAAACCTCTCATAAGCTACCTTTTTCTCTTTTATTGCACCCTTTACTTCATCATTCCACCAATCACTCCTCTTTCCTCCTGCCCCCACCCTCCTATAACCACAAACTTCTGCCCCACATTCTAATACTGCATTTTTAAAACTATTCCAACCCTCTTCAACCCTCCCACTACTCATCTTTGCACTAGCCCACCTTTCTGCCAATAGTCGCTTATATCTCACCCGAACTTCCTCCTCCCTTAGTTTATACACTTTCACCTCTCTCTTACTTGTTGTTGCCACCTTCCGCTTGTCCCCTCTACTTCTTACTCTAACTGTAGATACAACTAAATAATGGTCTGATATATTAGTTGCCCCTCTATAAACGTGTACATTCTGGAGCCTACCCATCAACCTTTTATCCACCAATATATAATCTAACAAACTACTTTCATTACGTGCTACATCATACCTTGTATATTTATTTATCCTCTTTTTCATAAAATATGTATTACTTATTACCAAATCTCTTTCTACGCATAGCTCAATTAAAGGCTCCCCATTTACATTTACCCCTGGCACCCCAAATTTACCTACTACTCCCTCCATAACATTTTTACCCACTTTAGCATTGAAATCCCCAACCACAAGTACTCTCACACTAGGTTCAAAACTCCCCACGCATTCACTCAATATTTCCCAAAATCTCTCTCTCTCGTCTACACTTCTCTCTTCTCCAGGTGCATATACGCTTGCTATAACCCACTTTTCACATCCAACCTTTATTTTACTCCACATAATCCTTGAATTAATACATTTATAGTCCCTCTTTTCCTGCCATAGCTTATCCTTCAACATTATTGCTACTCCTTCTTTAGCTCTAACTCTATTTGAAACCCCTGACCTAATCCCATTTATTCCTCTCCACTGAAACTCTCTCACCCCCTTCAGCTTTGTTTCACTTAAAGCCAGGACATCCAGCTTCTTCTCATTCATAACAACCACAATCATCTCTTTCTTATCATCTGCACAACATCCACGCACATTCAGACTTCACACTTTGACAATTTTCTTCTTCTTATTATTCTTATATATATATATATATATATATATATATATATATATATATATATATATATATATATATATATATATATATATATATATATATATATATATGTATATATATATATATATATATATATATATACATATATATATATATATATATATATATATATATATATATATATATATATATATATATATATATATATATATATATATATATATATATATATATATATATATATATGGTTAGTTTTGATGTTTCTTGTTTACGAAAGTTCCTGTTGATGATTTATTAAGTTTCTTATCTGAAGAACTCGTTAATTATGATTTGCCATTACCAGTTCCTACCATCATTAAACTTATTAAACTTTGCATTGTTGAAGCAAAATTTGTATTTAATGATAAGTTTTACGCTCAGAAATTTGGGATGGCAATGGGAAATCCTCTTTCACCTGTTCTTAGAAATTTATACATGGAATTTTTTTTAAACAAGATTGCTTAACACAATCCTCCCTAATAGGGCAAAATGGTTCAGATATGTTGATGATATTTTATGTCTTATGCCCAAGAATGTAGATATACACCATTTCCTTGGCAAATTAAATAGCTTAGCCCATTCTATAAACTTTACTGTTGAGTTTGAGGAAAACAACTCATTGCCTGTTCTAGATGTTTTAATTATTAAGGGTAATAATGAATTCAAATTTAAAATCTACAGAAAACCTACAAATAACTGTTCCTATGTCCACTATTATTCTTCCCATCAAGATAGAGTTATATATATATATAACTCTATCAATGTTTTTGAGAGCTTTACGAATTTGTAGTCCAGAGTTCATAGATGAAGAAATATCCAAAATTTATGAAATAGCCAATGATCTGAAATACCCGAGAAATGTAATTGATAAATCATATAAAATTGCAAGAAATACTTTTTACAACCCAAAAAGGGACAACCAGCCTTATTCAACTAAAAATATGTTGGTTCTCCATTACCATGAAAATTTGGTTGATATGCCTTCTCTTCTTAAGACTTTTAATATTTAAGTTGTATTTAAAAATCATGATACAGTAAAAAAAACTTTTGATAAAGAATTCCCCCCAAAATGTTGACGGATGTGTCTATAAGATTTCTTGTAAAATTTGCGATAAAGTTTATTACGGTCAAACTGGTAAAAATCTCGAACTAAGATTAAAACAACATAAATATAGCATTAGAACTGGACAAGATTCCAATGCTCTATTTATTCATGTGAGAGATTTTAACCATCCAATTGATTTTCAAAAAGTTGAGAAAATTGTATCAAGCAAGTCCATGGTTGACAGAAATATAATTGAATCTTGTTTCATAAAAAGCAGTTTTGAAAATAATATGAATATTTCCTTAGGTTTATATAAATTAGACTCATTTATAATTAATAAAATTTGGTTAGAGTTTAATAATACATTGGACAAATAATAAACCTTATTTCTTGGGTAGAATAATTTGTTAGTGGGATGTCGTGAGGACCTGTCTAGTTGGACCAGCGGACCTACTGCAGTGTTCCTCTTTTCTTATGAGTCCGGTAATGTCGCGCGTCAGGTGTTTCTTTGTTGTGGGGGTTGACTGTGAGGTGTAGTCTAAGCCCTTTAATTGCCTTCCTTTGATGTTAATGTAAAAAATTTTAATTTTGCACCAGAAGAATCTTAGAAAACTTACCTAACCTTATATATATATATATATATATATATATATATATATATATATATATATATATATATATATATATATATATATATATATATATATATATATATATATATATATATATATATATATATATATATATATATATATATATATATATATATATATATATATATATATATATATATATATATATATATATATATATATATATATATATATATATATATATATATATTTGTGTGTGTGTGTGTGTGTGTGTGTGTGTGTGTGTCGTGCCGAATATGTAAAACCGGTCAATTAGCAAGAACCCATTTAAAATTAAGTCCTTTCAAAAAATTTCTCTTTCACGTTTAAAGATATATTTTTTTTCATTAATGTTAATGTAAAAAATTCAATTTTGCACCAAAAGAATCTTAAAAAACTTACCTTACCTTATTTTAACAAGAGCAATTTATTTTAGCCTAACCCAGCTAAATATATTTTAGATTTGTTTACAATAATTTAATACTATACAAAAGCAGCGAAATATATTTTTTTCGTTAGGTTTAGAATGATTTTGGAGAAATTACTGCATACACAAATTTTCGCTTGTCCTATATGGCAAGATGAGCGTTGCTATTTAAGCCAAGATCGCAATTTCTACTTATTCGGCACGACATATATATATATATATATATATATATATATATATATATATATATATATATATATATATATAAACAGCTGTACAAGAACATTTTCCTTGTCTCTTCCGTTTTATTTTAGCTGGATTTAGAAAGGAATCAACTCTCCTGTTTGGAGAACATGAAATCACATCATCAGAGGATGTCCAACAAGGGGATCCTCTCGCACCATTTCTCTTCTGTATAGCGGTTAGGGAAATCACAGTCAGACTGACCAGTGAGCTAAACATCTGGTTCCTGGATGGCACACTAGCAGGTACAAAGGAGTCCCTCCTAGATGATCTTACACAGGTGATGACACAGGGACAGGTAATGGATCTCATCCTGAATATATCAAATTGTAAAATCATCTTAGTCAGTCAACAAGTGATTGTTGCAGACATCAGTCATTGTCCCCACAATTAGTGTCTTGCTTGGAGCACCTCTGGGAAGTGATCCCATTGACACAATTCTCAGGAAGAAACTGGAAGAGTTGAGGAAGATGGAACAACGAATAGGCAATCTTGACGCCCACGATGCCTTGTACCTTCTCACAAAGTGCTTGAGTCTGCCCAGGTTAACATATTTCCTAAGAGGTGCACCTTCATATGATAACCCTATACTGCATGAATACGACAGTATCCTGAGGCACATTTTCATGAAAGTACTTAACCTTACTCAAGAAGATAAGCAGTGGAACCAAGCTACACTTCCAGTCAGACTAGGAGGCATTGGTGTCCGCAAGTCATCACAGATTGCACTACCTGCTTTCCTGTCCTCATGTGTTGCATCCTGTGGACTTGCAGCAGCAAGTCTCCCTGAACATCTTAGGGACAATATTGGAGTCTATGACCAAAAGTTCGTTGCTGGGGCCATGATCTGTGATAATGTAACGGGCTCTGAAACTAGACCTGCTCCCCCAGCAACTACAAACAGTCACACTGAGATGGCCCAGTAGTGCAGTATATAGCCTCAACAATGCTTCAGAGTGTGTCGGAGAAGGATAGAGCCCTCCTCCTGGTAGTGAGAGCTCCTCATGCAGGTGACTCTGTGATGGCTGTTCCCAGCTCAAGCCTTGGCACACGCCTCGACTCACAGACCATCCGCACTGGTGTTGCCCTTCGACTTGCCGCCCTATTCTCGCCGAACACAGGTATATCTGCGGCAGTACCCAATTCGGGTACCACGGACTTGTGTGCCGTAAATCCATGAGAAAGACTACAAGGCATGAAGAGGTTAATAGCAATATCAAGAGGAGCCTCACAACAGCCGGATGCCCAGAAATAAGGGAACCACCCCACCTATGCAGATCTGAGGACAGTCAAAAACGTCCAGATGGTGTCAACCTTCACGCCTGGACAGACGGCAAGCAGGTGGTGCGGGACTACACATGTGCATCTACCTTGGCTGATACCTATCTCCAATACACCAGGAAGGAAGGAGGGGCAGCAGTCAGCTTCACGGAGTCCCAAAAGTCTAGAAAATACTGAGAACTTGCCCATTATTTTATGTTTGTTCCCAAGGGCTCGGAGACCCTTGGCTCATCGGGAAAGAGTGCATCTAAGTATATATATATATATATATATATATATATATATATATATATATATATATATATATATATATATATATATATATATATATATATATATATATATATATATATATATATATATATATATATATATATATATATATATATATATGTAGTTTAGTCTATGTGTGTGGAAAGCAAAGGAAGTAATTTTTACTTGTGTATATTTGTACCTCACAGAGAGAAAGAGAAAGAGAGAAGCACAATTACTGTAGCAGATTAATATTCGTTTTCAGAACAGTCAATTCTGCCATAATAATGCTTATTTATTAGCTACGAATTATTCCTCTCTAATTATGTCCTCGCTTTTCTTCTCTTCCATCCCATTGTTCTTACTCTACCTCTTCCTTTTTTCTCTTCTCTCCATCCTTCCCTCCTCTCCTCTCCCCTCCCTCCTATTTTCTTACTTCCCATCAAAAAACAACAAAATGCCACAATACCGAGACTGGAATAATACACAAATCTCTCGTACATAAGAGAATGAAACTTATGGCAATGTTTCAGTCCAATTTGGTTAATGGTTAAAGTCAGACCGAAACGTCGTCACAAACTTCATTCTATTATTTGCGAGATATATGTGTACTGTGTTTTCTTGCCGTCGTTTCCTCCTCCCGTGTCTTCCTGGTGTGTCACAAGCCTCCACACAACTGTGTTGACCAACCACCTGTATTTGCCAGCTTTAACTCTCCCCTAATTACGACTCACTGGAGACCACTTGACCAGATGCTCAGCACCTTTACAGCCTCCGGATGCAGCCTCGCTTCACTTGCATCCTCTAATGTGTTTTATCTCCTCTCTCTCTCTCCCTCTCTCTCTCTCTCTCTCTCTCTCTCTCTCTCTCTCTCTCTCTCTCTCTCTCTCTCTCTCTCTCTCTCTCTCTCTCTCTCTCTCTCTCTCTCTCTCTCTCTTTCTCTCGTGCTGCCTTGCTCCGCTTGTCGCTCTCATTCCAGCAACTCTCATATCTCTCATTGTCTTGTGCTTTCTTCGTATCTTTTTTATCACTTTCTCTCTTCATTTGTTTTTTTTTTCTTCATGTTTATGTTCGCTCTTTCATTAGCGTGTTACTGGTACATGTTTGAAGTTCTTTCTTAATCTTGTTTTCTCCCTCTCTTTGCACTTCCGTGCTTTTCCCCATTCGTACCTCACTCTTACTTTCCTTCTCTATTTCTCATCCTCTCCCTCTGTCTCTCTCTTCCTTCCTGTTTCTCACTAGCTGCTCATGTTAGCTCACAGGCTTTCGATCAGCTGATGTAAGTAAACAATGAGCCATTGTTGCACCTTACACCATGGTGGCGCAGGTTACAGGTGTGAATACCATGGTGGCGCAGGTTACAGGTGTGGACACCATGGTGGTGCAGGTTACAAGTGTGCACATCATAGTGTTCCAGGTTACAGGTTTGGACACCATGGTGGTGCAGGTTACAGGTGTGAATACCATGGTGGCGCAGGTTACAGGTATGGACACCATAGTGGTGCAGGTTACAGGTGTGGACACAATAGTGTTCCACGTTACAAGGGTGAACACCACGGTGGTGAAGGTTACAGGAGTGGACACCATGGTGGTGCAGGTTACAGGTGTGGACACCATGGTGGTGCAAGTTACAAGTGTAGACACCATGGTGGTGCAGGTTAAAAGAGTTGACATCATGTTGGTGTAGGTTGCAGGTGTGGACACCATGGTGGTGCAAGTTACAAGTGTAGACACCATGGGGGTGCAGGTTACAGGACTGGATGCAATGGTGGTGCAGGTTACATGTGTGGACACCATGGTGGTCCAAGTTACAAGTGTAGACACCATAGTGGTGCAGGTTACAGGTGTGGACACCATGGTGGTGCAGGTTGCAGTTGTGGACACCTTGGAGGTGCAAGTTACAAGTGTAGACACCATGGTGGTGCAGGTTACAAGAGTGGACACCATGGTGGTGCAGGTTACAGGTGTGGACACCATGTTGGTGCTGGTTACAGATGTGGACACCATGGTGGTGCAAGTAACAAGTGAAGACACAATGGTGGTGCAGGTTACAGGAGTGGACACTATGGTGGTGCAGGTTACAGGTGTGGACACCAAGGAGGTGCAGGTTGCAGGTGTGGACACTATGGTGGTGCAAGCTACAAGTGAAGACACCATTGTGGTGCAGGTTACAGGAGTGGACACCATGCTGGTGTAGGTTACAGATGTGGACGCTATGGTGGTGCAAGTTACAAGTGTAGACACCATGGTGGTGCAGGTTACAGGAGTGGACACCATGGTGGTGCAGGTTACAAGTGTAGACTCCATGGTGGTGGAAGTTACAGGTGTGGACACCATGGTGGTGCAGGTTACAAATGTCGACACAATGGTGGTGCAGGTTACAGGTGTGAACAACATGGTGGTGCAGGTTACAAATGTAGAAACCATGGTTGTGCAGGTTACAGGAGTGGACAATATGGTGGTGCAGGTTACAGGTGTGAGACACCATGGTGGTGCAAGTTACAGGTGTGGACACCATGGTGGTGCACGTTACAGGTGTGGACACCATGGTGGTGCAGGTTACAAATGTAGACACCATGGTGGTGCAGGTTACAGGTGTGGACAACATGGTGGTGCAAGTTACAGGTGTAGACACCATGGTGGTGCAAGTTACAAGTGTAGACAGCATGGTGGAGCAGGTTACAGGAGTAGACACCATAATGGTGTAGGTTACAGGTGTGAACACCATGGTCGTGCAACTTACAAGTGTAGACACCACGGTGGTGCAGGTTACAGGACTGGACACCATGGTGGTGCAGGTTACAGGTGTGGACACAATGGTGGTGCAGGTTACAGGAGTGGACACAGTGGTGGTGCAAGTTACAAGTGTAGACACCATGGTGGCGCAGGTTACAGGAGTGGACACCATGGTGGTGCAAGTTACATGTGTGGACGCCATTGTGGTGCAAGTTACAAGTGTAGACAAAATGGTGGTGCAGGTTTCAGGAGTGGACACCATGGTGTGCAGGTTACAGGAGTGGACACCATGGTGGTGCAAGTTACAAATGTAGACAGAATGGTGGTGCATGTTACAGGAGTGGACACCATTGTGGTGCAAGTTACATGTGTGGACACCATTGTGGTGCAAGTTACAAGTGTAGACAAAATGGTGGTACAAGTTTCAGGAGTGAATACCATGGTGTGCAGGTTACAGGAGTGGACACCATGGTGGTGCAGGTTACAGGTGTGGACACCATGGTGGTGCAAGTTACATGTGTGGACACAATTGTGGTGCAAGTTACAAGTGTAGACATCATGGTCGCGCGGGTTACAGGACTGGACACCATGGTGGTGCAGGTTACAGGTGTAGACTCCATGGTGGTGCAGGTTTCAGGAGTGGACACCATGGTGTACAGGTTACAGGTGTGGACACCATGGTGGTGCAAGTTACAGGTGTGGACACCATTATGGCGCAGGTTACAGGTGTGGACACCATTGTAGTGCAAGTTACAAGTGTAGTCACCATGTTGGTGCAGCAAACAGGAGTGGACACTATGGTGGTGCAGGTTACAGGTGTGGACACCATGGCGGTGCAGGTTGCAGGTGTGAAAACCATGGTGGTGCAAGCTACAAACGTAGACACCATGGTGGTGCAGGTTACATGAGTGGACACCATGGTGGTGTACATTACAGGTGTGGACACTATGGTGGTGCAAGTTACAAGTGTAGACACCATGGTGGGGCAGGTTACAGGAGTGGACACCATGCTGGTGCAGGTAACAAGTGTAGACTCCATGGTGGTGGAGGTTACAGGTGTGGACACCATCGTGGTGCAGGTTACAGGTGTGGACACCATAGAGGTGCAGGTTACAAATGTCGACACCATGGTGGTGCTGGTTACAGAAGTGGACACCATGGTGGTGCAGGTAACAGGAGTGACACACAATGTTGGTGCAAGTTACAGGTGTGGACACCATGGTGGTGCAAGTTACAGATATGGACACCATTGTGGTGCAGGTTACAGGTGTGAACACCATTGTGGTGCAGGTTACAAATGTAGACACCATGGTGGTGCTGGTTACAGAAGTGGACACCATGGTGGTGCAGGTTACAGGAGTGAGACACAATGTTGGTGCAAGTTACAGGTGTGGACACCATAGTGGTGCAAGTTACAGATATTGACACCATTGTGGTGCAAGTTACAGGTGTGGACACCATAGTGGTGCAAGTTACAGATATGGACACCATTGTGGTGCAGGTTACAGGTGTGAACACCATGGTGGCGCAATTTACAAGTGTCGACACCATGGTGGTGCAGGTTACAAATGTGAACACCATGGTGGTGCAGGTTACATATGAAGACACCATGGTGGTGCAGGTTACAGGTGTGGAAACCATGGTGGCGCAGGCTGCAGGAGTCAACACCATGGTGGTGCAGGTTACAGGTGTGAGACACCATGGTGGTGCAAGTTACAGGTGTGGACATCATGGTGGTGCAAGATACATGTGTGGACACCATTGTGGTGCAGGTTACAGGTGTGAACACGATGGTGGTGCAGGTTACAAATGTAGACACTATGGTTGTGCAGGTTACAGGTGTGGAAACCATGGTGGTGCAGGTTACAAGTGTCGACACCATGGTGGTGCAGGTTACACGTGTGAACACAATGGTGGCGCAGGTTACAAATGTAGACACAATGGTGGAGCAGGTTACAGGTGTGGACACCATTGTGGTGCAGATTACAAATGTAGACACCATGGTGGTGCAATTTTCAGGAGTGGACACCGTGGTGGTGCACGTTACAGGTGTGAGACACAATGGTGGTTACAAGTTACAGGTGTGGACACCATGGTGGTGCAAGATACAGGTGTGGACACCATGGTGTTGCAGGATACAGGTGTGAACACCATGATGGTGCAGGTTATAAATGTAGACACCATGGTGGTGCAGGTTACAGGTGTTGACACCATGGTGGTGCAGGATACAGGAGTGGACACCATGGTGGTGCAGGTTGCAGGTGAGAACACCATGTTGGTGCAAGTTACAAGTGTAGACACCATGGTGGTGCAGGTTACAAGAATGGACACCTTGGTGGTGAAGGTTACAGCTGTGGACACCATGTTGGTGCAGGTTACAGGACTTGACACTATGGTGGTGCAGGTTACAGGTGTGGACACCATGGTGGTGCAGGTTACAGGACTTGACACTATGGTGGTGCAGGTTACAGGTGTGGACACCATGGTGGTGCAGGTTACAGGTGTGGACACCATGGTGGTGCAAGTTACAAGTGTAGACACGATGGTGGTGCAGGTTACAGGTGTGGACACCATGGTGGTGCAGGTTACAGGTAGGAACACCATTATGGTGCAGGTTACAAATGTAGACGCCATGGTGGTGCAGGTTACAGGTGTGGACACTATGGTGGTGCAGGTTACAGGTGTGGACACCATGGTGGTGCAAGTTACAAGTGTAGACACCATGGTGGTGCAGGTTACAGTAGTGAACACCATAGTGGTGCAGGTTACAGGTGTAGACTCCATGGTGGTGGAGGTTAAAGGTGTGGACACCATTGTGGTGCAGGTTACAGGTGTGGACACCATTGGACACAATGGTGGTGCAGTTTGCCGGCAGTGGGCACCATGGTGGTGCAAGCTGCAAGTGTAGACACCATCGTGGTGCAGGTTACAGGAGTGGACACCATGGTGGTGTAGGTTACAGGTGTGGACACCATGGTGGTGCAGGTTACAGGTGTAGACTCCATGGTGGTGGAGGTTAAAGGTGTGGACACCATGGTGGTGCAGGTTACAGGTGTGGACACCATGTTGGTGCAGGTTACAGGTATGGACACCATGGAGGTGTAAGTTACAAGTGTAGACACCATGGTGGTGCAGGTTACAGGACTGGACACCATGGTGGTGCAGGTTGCCGGCAGTGGGCACCATGGTGGTGCAAGCTGCAAGTTTAGACACCATGGTGGTGCAGGTTACAGGAGTGGACACCATGGTGGTGTAGGTTACAGGTGTGGACACCATGGTGGTGCAGGTTGCAGGTGTAGACTCCATGGTGGTGGAGGTTAAAGGTGTGGACACCATGGTGGTGCAGGTTACAGGTGTGGACACCATGTTGGTGCAGGTTACAGGTATGGACACAATGGAGGTGTAAGTTACAAGTGTAGACACCATGGTGGTGCAGGTTACAGGAGTGGACACCATGGTGGTGCAGGTTTCAAGTGTAGACACCATGGTCGTGCAGGTTACAGGACAGGACACTATGGTGGTGCAGGTTACAGGTGTGAACACCATTGTGGTGAAGGTTACAGGTGTGGACACCATGGTGGTGCAAGTTACAAGTGTAGACACCATGGTGGTGCAGGTTGCAGGTGTGGACACCATGGTGGTGCAGGTTTCAGGTGTGGACACCATGGTGGTGCAAGTTACAAGTGTAGACACCATGGTGGTGCACGTTACAAAAGTGGACACCATGGTGGCGCAGGTTGCAGGTGCGGACACCATGGTGGTGCAAGTTACAAGTGTATACACCATGGTGGTGCAGGTTACAGGTGTGGACACCACCATGGAGCAGGTTACAGGTATGGACACCATGGTGGTGCAAGTTACAAGTGTAGACACCATGGTGGTGCAGGTTACAGGAGTGGACACCATGGTGGTGAAGGTTGCAGGTGAGGACTCAATGGTTGTGCAAGTTACAAGTGTAGACACCATGGATGTGCAGGTTACAAGAGTGGACACCGTGGTGGTGAAGGTTACCGGTGTGGGCACCATGTTTGTGCATGTTACAGGTATGGACACCTTGGTGGTGTAAGTTAAAAGTGTAGACACCATGGTGGTTCAGGTTACAGGAGTGGACACCATGGTGGTGCAGGTTACAAGTGTTGACACCATGGTGGTGCAGGTTACTGGACTGGACACTTTGGTGGTGCAGGTTACAGGTGTGGACACCATGGTGGTGCAGGTTACAATTGTGGACACCATGGTGGTGCAAGTTACAAGTGTAGACACCATGGTGGTGCAGGTTACAGGAGTGGACACCATGGTGGTGCAGGTTGCAGGGGTGGACACCATGGTGGTGCAAGTTACAAGTGTCGACACCATGGTGGGGCAGGTTAAAAGAGTGGACACCATGGTGCTGCAGGTTACAGGTATGGACACCATGGTGGTGTAAGTTACAAGTCTAGACACCATGGTGGTGCAGGTTACAGGAGTGGACAACATTGTGGTGCAGGTTACAAATGAAGACACCATAGTGGTGCAGGTTACAGGATTGGACAATGTGGTGGTGCAGGTTACAGGTGTGGACAATATGGTGGTGCAGATTACAGGACTGGATACCATGGTGGTGCAGGTTACAAGTGTAGACACCATGGAGGTACAGGTTACAGGAGTGGACACTATGGTGGTGCAGGTTACAGGTGTGGACACCATGGTGGTGCAGGTTGCAAGTGTGGACACCATGGTGGTGCAAGCTGCAAGTGTAGAAACCATGGTGGTGCAGGTTACACGAGTGTACTCCATGATGGTGTAGGTTACAGGTGTGGACACCATGGTGGTGAAAGTTACAAGTGTAGACACCATGATGGTGCAGGTTACAGGAGTGGAAACCATGATGGTGCAGGTTACAGGTGTAGACTCCATGGTGGTGGAGGTTAAAGGTATGGACACCGTGGTGGTGCAGGTTACAGGTGTGGACACCATGGTGGTGCAAGTTACAAGTGTAGATACCATTGTGGTGCAGGTTACAGGAGTGGACACCATGGTGGTGCAGGTTGCAGGTGTGAACACCATGGTGGTGCAGGTTACAGGTGTGGACACCATGGTGATGCAAGTTACAAGTGCAGACACAATTTTTGTGCAGGTTACAGGAGTGGACACCATGGTGGTGCAGGTTGCAGGTGTGGACGCCATGGTGGTGCAAGTTACAAGTGTCGACACCATGGTGTTGCAGGTTACAAGAGTGAACACCATGGTGGCGCAGGTTACAGGTGTGGACTCCATGGTGGTGCAGATTACAGGCATGGACACAGTTGTGGTTTAAGTTACAAGTGTAGACACCATGGTGGAGCAGGTTACAGGAGTGGACACCATGGTGGTGCAGGTTACAAGTGCAGACACCTTTGTGGTGAAGGTTACAGGAGTGGACACTATGGTGGTGCAGGTTACAGGTGTGAACACCATGGTGGTGCAGATTGCAGGTGTGGACCCCATGTTGGTGCAAGTTACAAGTGTAGACACCATGGTGGTGCAGGTTACAGGACTGGATACTATGGTGGTGCAGGTTACAAGTGTAGACACCATGGTGGTGCAGGTTACAGGAGTGGACACTATGGTGGTGCAGGTTACAGGTGTGGACACCATGGTGGTGCAGGTTGCAGATGTGGACACGATGGTGGTGCAAGCTGCAAGTGTAGACACCATGGTAGTGCAGGTTACAGGAATGGACGCCATGGTGGTGTAGGTTACAGGTGTGGACACCATGGTGGTGCAGGCTTCAAGTGTAGACTCCATGGTGGTGCAGGTTACAGGTGTGGACATGGTGGTGCAGGTTACAGGTGTGGACACCCTGGTGGTTCAAGTTACAAATGTCGACACCAAGGTGGTGCAGGTTGCAGGTGTGAACACCATGGTGGTGCAGGTTACAAATGTAGACACCATGGTGGCGCAGGTTACAGGAGTCAACACCATGGTGGTGCAGGTTACAGGTGTGAGACACCATGCTGGTGCAAGTTACAGTTGTGGACACCATGGTGGTGCAAGTTACACGTGTGGACACCATTGTGATGCAGGTTACAGGTGTAAACACCATAGTGGTGCAGGTTACAAATGTAGACACTATGGTTGTGCAGGTTACAGGTGTGGAAACCCTGGTGGTGCAGGTTACAAGTGTCGACACCTTGGTGGTGCAGGTTACACGTGTGAACACAATGGTGGTGCAGGTTACAAATGTAGACACAGTGGTAGAGCAGGTTACAGGTGTGGACACCAGGGTGGTGCAGATTACAAATGTAGACACCATGGTGGTGCAATTTACAGGAGTGGACACCATGATGGTGCACGTTACAGGTGTGAGACACAATGGTGGTGCAAGTTACAGGTGTGGACACCATGGTGGTGCAAGTTACAGGTGTGGACACCATGGTGGTGCAGGGTACAGGTGTGAACACCATGATGGTGCAGGTTGCAAATGTAGACACCATGGTGGTGCAGGTTACAGGTGTGGACACCATGGTGGTGCAGGTTTCATGTGTGGACACCATGGTGGTGCAAGTTGCAAGTGTAGACACCATGGTGGTGCAGGTTACAGGAGTGGACACCATGGTGGTGCAGGTTGCAAGTGTAGACACCATGTTGGTGCAGGTTACAGGTATGGACACCATGGAGGTGTAAGTTACAAGTGTAGACACCATGGTGGTGCAGGTTACAGGAGTGGACACCATGGTGGTGCAGGTTGCCGGCAGTGGGCACCATGGTGGTGCAAACTGCAAGTGTAGACACCATGGTGGTGCAGGTTACAGGAGTGGACACCATGGTGGTGTAGGTTACAGGTGTGGACACCATGGTGGTGCAGGTTACAGGTGTAGACTCCATGCTGGTGGAGGTTAAAGGTGTGGACACCATGGTGGTGCAGGTTACAGGTGTGGACACCATGTTGGTGCAGGTTACAGGTATGGACACCATGGAGGTGTAAGTTACAAGTGTAGACACCATGGTGGTGCAGGTTACAGGAGTGGACACCATGGTGGTGCAGGTTTCAAGTGTAGACACCATGGTCGTGCAGGTTACAGGACAGGACACTATGGTGGTGCAGGTTACAGGTGTGAACACCATTGTGGTGAAGGTTACAGGTGTGGACACCGTGGTGGTGCAAGTTACAAGTGTAGACACCATGGTGGTGCAGGTTGCAGGTGTGGACACCATGGTGGTGCAGGTTTCAGGTGTGGACACCATGGTGGTGCAAGTTACAAGTGTAGACACCATGGTGGTGCACGTTACAAAAGTGGACACCATGGTGGCGCAGGTTGCAGGTGCGGACACCATGGTGGTGCAAGTTACAAGTGTATACACCATGGTGGTGCAGGTTACAGGTGTGGACACCACCATGGAGCAGGTTACAGGTATGGACACCATGGTGGTGCAAGTTACAAGTGTAGACACCATGGTGGTGCAGGTTACAGGAGTGGACACCATGGTGGTGAAGGTTGCAGGTGAGGACTCAATGGTTGTGCAAGTTACAAGTGTAGACACCATGGATGTGCAGGTTACAAGAGTGGACACCGTGGTGGTGAAGGTTACCGGTGTGGGCACCATGTTTGTGCATGTTACAGGTATGGACACCTTGGTGGTGTAAGTTAAAAGTGTAGACACCATGGTGGTTCAGGTTACAGGAGTGGACACCATGGTGGTGCAGGATACAAGTGTAGACACCATGGTGGTGCAGGTTACTGGACTGGACACTTCGGTGGTGCAGGTTACAGGTGTGGACACCATGGTGGTGCAGGTTACAATTGTGGACACCATGGTGGTGCAAGTTACAAGTGTAGACACCATGGTGGTGCAGGTTACAGGAGTGGACACCATGGTGGTGCAGGTTGCAGGGGTGGACACCATGGTGGTGCAAGTTACAAGTGTCGACACCATGGTGGGGCAGGTTAAAAGAGTGGACACCATGGTGCTGCAGGTTACAGGTATGGACACCATGGTTGTGTAAGTTACAAGTCTAGACACCATGGTGGTGCAGGTTACAGGAGTGGACACCATGTTGGTGCAGGTTACAGATGTGGTCACTATGATGTTGCAAGTTACAAGTGTAGACACCATGGTGGTGCAGGTTACAGGAGTGGTCACCATGGTGGTGCAGGTTACAAGTGTAGACACCATGGTGTTGCAGGTTACTGGAGTGGACACTATGGTGGTGCAGGTTACAGGTGTGGACACCATGGTGGTGCAGGTTGCAAGTGTGGACACCATGGTGGTGCATGTTACAAGTGTAGACACCATGTTGGTGCAGGTTACAGGAGTGGACACCATGGTGGTGCAGGTTGCACGTGTGGACACCATGTTGGTGCAGGCTACAGGTGTGGACACCATGGTGGTGCAAGTTGCAAGTGTAGACACCATGGTGGTGTAGGTATCAGGAGTGGACACCATGGTGGTGCAGGTTACAAATGTAGACACCAGGGTGGTGCAGGTTACAGGAGTGGACACGATGGTGATGCTAGTTACAGGTGTGGACACCATGGTGGCGCAGGTTGCAAGTGTAGACTCCATTGTGGTGCAGGTTACAGGAGTGGACACTATTGTGGTGCAGGTATTAAGTGTAGCCACCATGGTGGTGCAAGTTACAGGTGTGGACACCATGGTGGTGCAGGTTACAAGTGTAGACTCCATGGTGGTGCAGGTTTCAGGAGTGGACACCATGGTGGGGCAGGTTACAGGTGTGAACACCATGGTGGTGAAGTTTACAAGTGTCAACACCATGGTGGTGCAGGTTACAAGTGTAGACACCATGGTGGTGAATGTTTCAAGTGTAGACACCATGGTGGTGCATCGCTATTGGGCCGTACGGACGTGCTGCGCAGTAGCTCCTGATTGAGTTGGCTTTTGGGCAGTGTTGACGTGTACTTAGCTCTGTGAAGACCTGTTTGCGCGCTCTCTACGAATTGAAGCAAGATGCCCTCCATCGAGCAACTTTACCAACAGCTTAAGGAAGAATTGAGGATAGCGAAGTTGGAGATTCGGCGACTGACCGAGGAAAACAAGAAGATTCGTAGTAGTCCTCCTGTTTTGAGTCCTCAGGTCAAGAAGGGAAACTGGTCAGTGGCTAGACAGCAGGGAACGAAGTTGACGATCAAGAAGACGAATGGAAAGATAGAAACGATGAAGAAGTAAGAGACTGCCGTGGAAACTGTTGTGGAAACATCTAATACATTTTCAGTGCTACCTGACGAATGTGAGTCGACAACTGGGAACGCCACGACGAACGATATTAATGAAGGTAAGAATATTGTTGTTGTTGGGGATAGCCAAGTTAGGTATATGGATAGGGCGTTCTGCTTGAAGGACAGGAGTAGGAGACAGAGAGTTTGCTTTCCTGGGGCTGGGATGGAGGATATTGTTAGCCGTCTGGATGACATCATGAAAGGTAATGGGAGCAATCCTATTATCTGTCTCAGTGCTGGAGGCAACGATGTTGGCAGACGTAGGAGTGAAGACCTGATTAGCAGGTATAGGTCAGCAATAGAAATAATTAGGAGTAAGGGTGGGAACCCTGTCATATGTGGTATTTTGCCAAGGAGAGGAGTTGGAAATGAATGGTTGTCCAGGGCAATTGGTGTCAATTGCTGGCTGGACAAATGCTGTAAGGAAAATGCGGTAACATTCATTAACAACTGGGACCTCTTCTATGGCAGAAATGACATGTATGCCAGGGATGGGGTTCGCTTATCTAGGTCTGGGGTGGTAGCACTGGCAACTGCAGTGGAGGGAGCAGTTAGGACTTTAAACTAGGAATAGTTAGTGGTATGGGTTTTGGCAGGAAAACAGTGAAGTCCCAGTGTAGTAATATTACGAGTTCTAGGGGAACTAGTAATAAGCAGAACGAGGTAGATATTGAAAAGCCAGGGACTTTGGGTGATAAGGACAGTAATAGGTTTAGTAGAAAAACAGAAATGAGCAGGAAGGGTAAAGAGAAAGGAGAGTCTTTCAATGTTTATTATGCTAATTGCCGTAGTGCTAGGAATAAGATGGTCGAGTTGAGATTAGTTGCTAGTGCAGGTAAGATTGATGTACAGTGGACCCCCGGTTAACGATATTTTTTCACTCCAGAAGTATGTTCAGGTGCCAGTACTGACCGAATTTGTTCCCATAAGGAATATTGTGAAGTAGATTAGTCCATTTCAGACCCCCAAACATACATGTACAAACGCACTTATATAAATACACTTACATAATTGGTCGCATTCGGAGGTAATCGTTATGCGGGGGTCCACTGTATTTGCCTTAACTGAGACGTGGTTTAATTCAAAAATTCGGGACATGCCTGCGGAATGTCATATTCAGGGTTTTAAATTGTTCCAAGTAGATAGAAGTATCGGGAAGGGGGGTGGGGTGGCATTGTATGTCCGAGATCGCTTGAACTGGTGAAATGCCTATGATTTTAAACTGATGGAAGATAGAGGTATGGGTGTGTGTGGGAAACAAGCAGGTTGCAACACTAGGGTTGGAAACAGTAAATGTATAAAAGGCATTCAGCATGAAGTTATAAATAAAGACAATAGAACAGGTCAGCAAACAAAGGGGGACAGCAGAGGGCAGCAAGGGACTAGCTCCCTTAAGGTTTACTATACTAATAGCAGGAGTGTTAGAAATAAGATAGATGAGCTAAGATTAATTGCAAGTGCAGGAAACATAGATATTATTGCTATAACAGAGACCTGGCTCAATCTGAAAGATAGAGAGATGCCCTCTGAATGTCACATACAAGGCTATAAATTATTCCACACTGACAGGGTCAACAGGAAAGGTGGTGGAGTAGCGATGTATGTCAGAGACAACTTAAATTGTTGTGTTAGACAAGATATTAAATTAGAAGCGTCAGCCACTGAATCTGTTTGGTTACAGCTTCTCGAGGGCCGAGAAAAACTAATTTTGGGTGTGATTTACAGGGCCCCAAATCTTGATAGGGAGTGCAGTAAACTTCTATGGGACGAAATTCGTAAGGCATCTACATACGAAAATGTTGTGCTAATGGGAGATTTCAACTATAGACAGATTGACTGGAGCAATTTGACAGGAAATTTAGAGTCGGGTGACTTTCTTGACACGATCCAGGATTGTTTTTTAAAACAGTTTGTGACAGAGCCAACTAGGGAAAAATAACCTCCTTGACTTGGTTCTTGCCAGTAGGGAAACACTAATTAATAATCTTGAGGTTAATGATGAGCTTGGGGAGAGTGATCACAAATCACTCAGTTTTAATATATCATGGAATTCCCCTAATAATGGCAATCAAGTCTCCGTCCCTGACTTTCGCTTGGCTGATTTCATAGGACTGAAAAATTACTTAGGTGGGCTGAACTGGAATGACCTGACTAAGGGTCAGGTAGGTGGTGATGGTTGCCGATATGATGCTTTCCAGGGCATAGTTCTAGCTGCTCAGTCAAATTATGTTCCAAATAGGGAAATCAGATCAAACAAAAATGATCCTAAATGGATGAACAATAGATTAAAATATCTGATTGGTCAAAAGAGAGGCATATATAGGCAAATCATAAGAGGAGAGGGGCAATTAAGAAATCGATATATTCAGTTAAAGAGAGAAATAAAAAAGGGAATTAGAAAAGCAAGAAGAGATTATGAGGTTAAAGTTGCAAAAGAATCGAAGACTAACCCAAAAGGATTCTTTCAGGTATACAGAAGTAAGAACAGGGACAAGATAGGCCCACTCAAAAGTTCCTCGGGTCAGCTCACTGACAGTGATAAGGAAATGTGTAGAATTTTTAACACATACTTCCTCTCAGTTTTTACACAGGAGGATACCAGCGATATTCCAGTAATGATAAATTATGTAGAACAGGACGATAATAAACTGTGCACTATTAGGGTCACAAGTGACATGGTCCTTAGGCAAATAGATAAATTAAAACCTAACAAATCCCCAGGCCCTGATGAACTGTATGCAAGGGTTCTAAAGGAATGTAAAGAGGAGCTTAGCACACCTTTGGCTAATCTTTTCAACATATCACTACAAACTGGCATGGTGCCAGTTAAGTGGAAAATGGCAAATGTGATACCTATTTTCAAAACAGGTGACAGGTCCTTAGCTTCGAACTATAGACCAATAAGCCTAACCTCCATAGTGGGAAAATTTATGGAATCAATAATTGCCGAGGCAGTTCGTAGCCATCTTGAAAGGCATAAATTAATCAACGAATCTCAGCATGGTTTTACAAAGGGGCGTTCCTGCCTTACGAATTTATTAACTTTTTTCACTAAGGTATTTGAGGAGGTAGATCATGGTAATGAATATGATATTGTGTATATGGACTTCAGTAAGGCTTTTGACAGGGTCCCACATCAGACTATTGAGGAAAATTAAAGCACATGGAATAGGAGGAGAAATTTTTTCCTGGATAGAGGCATGGTTGACAAATAGGCAGCAGAGAGTTTGCATAAATGGGGAGAAATCAGAGTGGGGAAGCGTCACGAGCGGTGTTCCACAGGGGTCAGTGTTGGGCCCCCTGCTGTTCACAATCTACATAAACGACATAGATGAGGGCATAAAGAGCGACATCGGCAAGTTTGCCGATGACACCAAAATAGGCCGTCGAATTCATTCTGACGAGGACATTCGAGCACTCCAGGAAGATTTGAATAGACTGATGCAGTGGTCGGAGAAGTGGCAGATGCAGTTTAATATAGACAAATGCAAAGTTCTAAATGTTGGACAGGACAATAACCATGCCACATATAAACTAAATAATGTAGATCTTAATATTACGGATTGCGAAAAAGATTTAGGAGTTCTGGTTAGCAGTAATCTGAAACCAAGACAACAGTGCATAAGTGTTCGCAATAAAGCTAATAGAATCCTTGGCTTCATATCAAGAAGCATAAATAATAGGAGTCCTCAGGTTGTTCTTCAACTCTATACATCCTTGGTTAGGCCTCATTTAGATTATGCTGCACAATTTTGGTCACCGTATTACAGAATGGATATAAATTCTCTGGAAAATGTACAAAGGAGGATGACAAAGATGATCCCATGTATCAGAAACCTTCCCTATGAGGATAGACTAAGGGCCCTGAAACTGCACTCTCTAGAAAGACGTAGAATTAGGGGGAATATGATTGAGGTGTATAAATGGAAGACAGGAATAAATAAAGGGGATGTAAATAGTGTGCTGAAAATATCTAGCCTAGACAGGACTCGCAGCAATGGTTTTAAGTTGGAAAAATTCAGATTCAGGAAGGATATAGGAAAGTACTGGTTTGGTAATAGAGTTGTGGATGAGTGGAACAAACTCCCAAGTACCGTTATAGAGGCCAGAACGTTGTGTAGCTTTAAAAATGGGTTGGATAAATACATGAGTAGATGTGGGTGGGTGTGAGTTAGACCTGATAGCTTGTGCTAACAGGTCGGTTGCCGTGTTCCTCCCTTAAGTCAATGTGACCTGACCTGACTAGGTTGGGTGCATTGGCTTAAGCCGGTAGGAGACTTGGACCTGCCTCGCATGGGCCAGTAGGCCTTCTGCAGTGTTCCTTCGTTCTTATGTTCTTATAAAAACGGGTATTAAGTCTAAAGTAACACATACAGAGTCTGTTTGGATAGAATTTCAGAGGGGCATGAAAAACTGATTTTAGGAGTGATATACCGTCCCCCAAACTTAGATAGGGACCAAGGGAGACTACTATGGGAGGAAATTGTTAAGGCCACAAGGCACGATAATGTAGTAATTCTAGGAGACTTTAACTTTAGTCATATTGACTGGAATTTCTTGACTGGGAATTTAGAATCATACGACTTCTTAGAAGTAGTTCAGGATTGTTTTTTGAAGCAGTTTGTGACAGAACCTACAAGGGGAAATAACCTGCTTGACTTAGTTATGGCAAACAATGAATCCCTTGTTAATAATTTAGAAATTTCAGAGGAACTGGGTGCTAGCGACCACAAATCAATTACATTTAGCATTGAATGGAAGTACGATAGTAGCGATAACTCAGTAACAGTCCCAGATTTTCGCTTAGCAGATTACGATGGGCTTAGAGAACACTTATCTGTTGACTGGGGTAACGAAGTGAGATATCAATATGACAGTTTTCTGAACACTATACATGCTGCTCAAAGAACGTTTATCCCATATAAAGAAATTAGATCAAATAGAAATGACCCAAAATGGATGAATAATAGGCTCAAATATCTACTAGGGCATAAGAAAGGAATTTATAGGCGTATCAAAAGAGGTGAGGGTCATCTTATGAATCAGTATATTGACATTAAGAGGGACATTAAAAAGGGGATAAGAAAAGCTAAAAGGGACTATGAAATTAAAGTTGCTAGGGATTCTAAAACTAACCCAAAAAGTTTTTTCCAGGTCTATAGAACAAAAGTTCGAGATAAGATAGGTCCCCTTAAAAATAACTATGGGCACCTTACTGACAAAGAGAATGAAATGTGCTCGATTTTTAATAATTATTTTCTCTCAGTTTTTACACAGGAAGACACTAACAATATTCCAGTAATTAATTTTTATAGTGGGCTAGAAGATAAATTATGTAACATCACAGTCACTAGTGAAATGGTTGTGAAGCAGATAGACAGACTGAAGCAAAATAAGTCGCCGGGTCCTGATGAGGTTTTTTCAAGGGTTCTTAAGGAATGCAAAATGGAACTCTGTGAACCATTAACTAATATTTTTAATTTATCTCTTCAAACAGGTGTAGTGTCTGATATGTGGAAGATGGCTAATGTAATTCCTATTTTTAAAACAGGGGACAAGTCGATACCATCAAATTACCGCCCAATAAGCCTGACCTCAATTGTAGGCAAATTACTAGAGTCAATTATAGCTGAGATTATAAGAAGCCATCTCGATAAGCATAGCTTGATTAATGATACTCAGCATGGATTCACAAGAGGTCGGTCTTGTCTAACTAATTTATTAACTTTCTTCAGTAAAGCTTTTGAGGCTGTTGACCACGATAAAGAATTTGATATTATTTACTTAGATTTTAGTAAGGCTTTTGATAGAGTTCCGCACCATAAACTGTTAAAGAAAGTGGCAGCTCATGGCATTGGGGGAAAAGTGCTCTCGTGGATCGAGTCATGGCTCACTGACAGGAAGCAGAGAGTGTCCATAAATGGGGTTAAATCCGAGTGGAGATCTGTAACAAGTGGCGTTCCACAGGGATCAGTCTTGGGCCCGTTGTTGTTTATAATATATATCAATGATCTTGATGAGGGAATTACTAGTGATATGAGCAAATTCGCCGATGACACAAAGATAGGTAGGATAATTGATTCAAACGTAGATGTTATGGAACTTCAGGAGGATTTAAACAAACTCTATTCTTGGTCAGAAAAGTGGCAGATGCAGTTCAATGTAGATAAATACAAGGTTCTGAAGCTTGGGAGTGCCCATAACCCTAGTACTTATAAGTTAAATGATGTAGAACTTATCCATACAGATTGCGAAAAGGACTTGGGGGTTATGGTGAGCAGCAACCTTAAACCAAGACAGCAATGCCTAAGCGTACGTAATAAGGCAAATAGATTACTGGGATTTATATCAAGAAGTGTAAGCAACAGAAGTCCAGAGGTCATACTGCAGCTTTATACATCATTAGTAAGGCCTCACCTAGATTATGCAGCTCAGTTCTGGTCTCCATATTACAGAATGGACCTAAAGTCGTTAGAAAACATTCAGCGTAGGATGACTAAATTAATACATAGAATTAGAAATCTTCCTTATGAAGAAAGATTGAAGACTCTTAAGTTACATTCACTTGTTAGACGAAGAATGAGGGGAGACCTGATCGAAGTGTATAAGTGGAAGATAGGTATTAATAAAGGGGATATTAATAAGGTCTTGAGGATGTCTCTCCAAGAGAGAACCCGCAGTAATGGATTTAAATTAGATAAGTTTAGATTTAGAAAGGACATAGGAAAGTATTGGTTTGGAAATAGGGTAGTTGATGAGTGGAACAGTCTACCTAGTTGGGTTGTTGAGGCTAGGACTTTGGGTAGTTTCAAATTTAGGTTGGATAAGTACATGAGTGGGAGGGGTTGGATTTGAGTGGGACTTTCACATCAGAGCTTATTTCTTGGGTGGCATTGAAAATTGGGTTGGGCAAATGTTTTGTTAGTGGGATGAATTGTAAAGGACCTGCCTAGTATGGGCCAACAGGCCTCCTGCAGTGTTCCTCCTTTCTTATGTTCTTATGTTCTTATGTTACAAGTGTAGATACCATGGTTGTGCAAGTTACAGGTGTGGACACCATGGTGGTGCAAGTTACAGGTGTGGACACCATGGTGGTGCAGGTTATAGGTGTGTGATCCAGCTAACTCAGGATCAAGGACGGTGCTTAATGCCAACGAGAGATTTGATCCTTCCCTTCCTGCCTACTATTCCTTCCAAGCTGTAGGACGAGGAACGGCATGACAGAGGATTTATATACAGAAGGAAAGTCGATAACTGAAGGAGAAATGGTAAGGGGAGAATAGGAAAAATAGAGGGAATTCAGATTGATGAGAAGAGTGAAGGAAGGGAAGCACGTACGAATACAAGAGATAACTAATAGAAACAAAAGAACTGAAGAAAGGGTAACATGGATAGGACTGGGAGAGCTGACGTACGGGGATATTAGGTGTGGAGGAGAGAGAGAGCAGATGAAGTGAGCCCAATGTCGCTATATAAGAACATAAGTACATACGAAAGAAGGAAAGCTGCAGCAGGCCTACTGGCCCATGCGAGGCAGGTCCAAGTTTCCTACAGGCTTATGCCAATGACCCAACCTAGCCAGGTCAGGTCACATTCACTTAAGGAAGGCGTATGACATCAGACCTAGTAGCAAAAGCTAGTCAAGTTTGTTCCACTCATCCACAACTCTATCACCAAACCAGTGCTTTCCTATGTCCTTCCTGAATCTGAATTTTTCCAACCTGAAACCATTGCTGCGAGTCTTGTGTTGGCTAGATATTTTTAGCACGCTATTTACATCCCCTATATTTATTCCTGTTTTCCATTTATACACCTCAATCATATCCTCCCTAATTCTACGCCTTTCTTGAGAGTGCAAATTCAGGGCTCTCAGTTTATCCTCATAGGGAAGATTTCTGATAAATGGGATCAACTTGGTCATTCTCTTTTGTACGTTTTGCAGAGCATTTATATCCATTTTGTAATACAGTGACCAAAACTGCGCAGCATAATCTAAATGAGGCCTAACCAAAGATATATATCTTTGGTTAGGCCAAAGATTTGTATCTTTCGTTAGGCCAAAGATATATATCTTTGGTTATCTTTGGTTGAAGAACAACCTGAGGACTCCTATTATTTATGCTTCTTGATATAAAGCCAAGGATTCTGTTATCTTTATTTCGAACACTTAAACACTGTTGTCTTGGTTTTAGATTACTGCTAACCACAACTCCAAAATCATTTTCGCAATCAGTAATATTAAGATCTACATTATTTAGTTTAGATGTGGCATGGTTGTTTTCCTGTCCAGTGTTTAAAACTTTGCATTTGTCTATATCAAACTGCATCTGCCACTTCTCCGACCACTGCATCAGTCTATTCAAATTTTGATGTTCTGAATAGCAAGCATCACCTCTAACTCGCATCTATCACCTCTGCCTAAAACAGTGTACAGTAAATGACCATCATTGTGTAAAAAGGCAAATGTAATTCCGGTGCCCGAAAATTAAGAAGAACAGTTAGATACAATCATCAACTACAGACCATGTTGAAAATGGAATAAAATACCAACAAAGTGATGAGTAAGATTGTGCAACAGTTGGGTAACTTTAGTGCTGAAACATTTCGCCTATGCGGTAGGCTTCGTTAGTCAAGAACAAAGGAGTATATATTGTAGGCAGCAGAAGTAGTGGTGACGTAAAGATGATATAATCAATCCTTGGAGAAATACTTCGTAATAGTTAGTCCCTCAGCCTGGAGAAGGGTTCAGCTCCATTCCTTGTTTGTGTTGCATAAATATAAAGATTTTAATATTTATGTGCTGTATATAGTTGTGTTAAAAAATTATTTCTGATTCTGAGGAAGATTGAAATTGCCTATTTCGTCATAGATTTATTAACAACACGTAAGTACTTAAATCTGCCCTGCAGAAAGATACATTGTTGCAGAAAGATACATTGTTGCAGAAAGGTAAATCTTCAACACTGGAATTAAAAATATTAACTGTTTGTTATTAAGTGATATGATACAAGCTACATGGCTACTTTTACTTATAGGCACATGAGAGATAATGTTAGAGAAGACATATTTAATGAGCTGAGGTAGGTAACATATCTTGACTACCACTGTAACATTAGTGTGCCAGTGTGCCATTATAACACTAGTGTGCCAGTGTGCCATTATAACACTAGTGTGCCAGTGTGCCATTATAACACTAGTGTGCCAGTATTCCACAGGGAAGTGTACTTGGGCCATTGTTATGGAATGTCTACTTTAATGACCTTCTTCATCTCGTCCCAAAATCACACATATGCAGAAGACTATATTCTGACATTTACTTATCAAAGGGAGGAGATGCCAGCTGCTCTCAATTACATCAGTCACCTGTTTACAGCTACATGAGCTTTACGAAAACGATGACATGTTACATTTTTTTCTGAGAAAACACAAATGATGATGGAGCAATGGTAAGAATGAATGGGATAGTGTTGGTGAAATTTTATTCCAAACTGACTATGAAGGACCACGATGTAAATCTCGCAAACACGGCAGCCAGGAACCTTACAGCATTTATAACTATCTCGTACCAGCTCGACAGTAGAGGCTGCCAGATTCTGTACGAGATATAAGTACGCTCACATCTTGAGTATGATGCACATTCCTCGATTGACTGTCCTCGTCTCACTACGACTTCTGGACCCGGCCATCAACACCAGAGGGATTGTGGGAGGACCTACTGTTATGTACAAGGCCAATGTTGTTAAGATACCACACTTGGTTCTACTTCGTGGTCAGCGAGAAGAGAGCTTCTTCACAAGATGAGCAGTGAACAGAAACTACGCTCTGGCTGTACCATTCTCAAGAACATCACTTCATCTGAGATCATTCATTCCTAAAATGTCCCGAGTTTGGAACATGTTCGCTGAAATATAGTCAGTTGACCAAAAGAAATTATTGACCCACAAATGGCTCCAATATTATCATATTCCCTAATTGTTTGTCTAATAACAATAAAGGGCATTCAAATGAGCTGAGGTAGGTAACTGCTCTTAGCTTGTAAATAAAAGGAGGAACTCATAATCCTATCCTGTAAAACCGTTGTGTAAATAGAGAAAGAAAGAAAGAAATAGAGAGAGAGAGAGAGAGAGAGAGAGAGAGAGCAGTCAGCAGAGAGGGGAGGTTCCTCAGCAATTAGAGTTTCATCAAGTTAGAGATTTATTACTGGAGGGTGTGTGTTACAGTAGCACTGCCAGAGAGAGGGTGAAAGGAAGGGTGAAGCCTAAGAGAAAATGATATCCAGTTAGGAATGCGACTCTTTTTTTTTTTTTTTTTACACAGGGCTTGACAAGGTTAGGTTAAGGATCCCTAGCTATATTGACAAGCTATTTACAGGTTAAGGATTCCTAACTTTTTTGACAAGCTAAGAGCTGTTACCTACATCAGCTCATTTGAAAGCATTTTTATTGTTATGAAACATACAAGTAGGGAGCAGGATGAAGTTGGAGCCATCTGTGGGCCAGCATTTTCTTCTGATCAACTGACTTTATCTCGTTGACATCATAATGCTGTACGAATGTGTTCCATACTCGAGTTATCCTGGGGATAAATGATCTCAGATGAAGTGATGTTCTGGAGAAGGGTACAGCCAGAGTGAAGTTGCTGCTTTCTGCCCGTCTTGTGGTATAGAAGCTTGCTTCACGCTGTCCTCGAAGTGGATCCAATATTGGCCTTGTACATAACAGTAAGGCCACCCACATCCCTCCTGTGTTGAAGGCTCTGCTGAAATGACAAATCTGTCCAGGACTGGTCCAGGCGAGAGATGAGACGTCTAGCTCTGTTCTCTACTCTGTCAAGCAGTCGCAGATGAAAAGGGTGGCAGGCGAAGCAAGAAAGTGGAGCATGCTCAAGATGTGAGTGTACTTGTGCCTCGTACAAAATCTTGTAACCCCTGCTGTCAAGCGGATGCGAGATACGGCGAAGTGCTGTAAGCTTCCTGGCTGCCTTGTTTGCAAGATTTACAACGTGGTTTTTCATGATCAGTTTGGAGTCAAATTTCACCCCAAGGATATCAACTTCTTCCCCAGGTGCCAACACCCTCCCATTCATCCTTACTACTGCACCAGCATTACCATCATGGTGCCTAGAGATCATTATCATTAAACCATACCCCCTGCCGGGATTGAACCCGCGGTCATAGAGTCTCAAAACTCCAGCCCGTCGCGTTTTGAGACTCTATGACCGCGGGTTCAGTCCCGGCCGGGGGTATGGTTTGTTTGCAATCGTGTCATTACGATTTCTTGAGTCATCATTATCATTTGTGTTTTCTCAGGTGCAAATGTTACTTGCCATCTATTTCCCCAAGCTGATATAGCTCTTAGCTGGTGATTGATGTAGCTTAGAGCAGCTGGCATTTCTTCTCTTGGATAAGTGAATGTCAGTGTACAGCCGTTTGCATATGCATATGCATGTGCATGGATGCATATGCATGTGCATCCCATGCATATGCATATGCATGGGATGAAATGAAGAAGGTCGTTGAAGTAGACATTCCATAACAATGGTCCCAGAACGCTTCCTTGTGGAATACTTGCCCGAATGGGATGTCTTGCTGATTCTGTTCCATTGAGAACTGGTCTGTGTCCCTCTCTCTTTCTTTCTCTCTCTCAACATAAAGTCAGGTCTAGGAATACAGGATTGACTTCATTAACTACTGAAACAATCTGCTGCTTGACTCAAACACTAAAAAAAATGTTGACTCCTGATACGATGACAGTGACGAGAGAGAAATTCAAGTGTGTAGGTGAAAACTTGACATTTTTGTGGGAAAATGTGAAAATTTTATTTAAGTTAAATCACCTTAAATTAACAAGAGTCTGACTCTTCTGAGGCACTGCAGTATTTAATGACTGATACATCTTACGGCATGAACATTAAAAAATACTAAAAAGACCAGGCAATCCTACAGAAATTGAAAATAATCTTAGACTTGGCTATTGCTCCAGACTACTCAAAGTCCACAGGAAAATTACTGCACCAAGACCTACACCTCAAGTATGACTCAGGAAATCGTAATAACACGATTGTAAACAAACCAGGGAACGGGTGGGGCTTGAACCCATGGCGAGTGAGTCGTAAAACTCCAGACTTACACAGAATTACCTAGAATTTCTCGACTCACTCGCCATGGATTAAAACCTCAACCGTTCAGTAGTTTATCTCAAGTATAACTTCCTTTTCGTACACACAAAATGGCTCAGTGTGTTATTCTCACCATTTCATTGGTAAACTATATGTGTAATGTCATCCTTAATAAGAAGATACATTCTTACTATGGAAAATGTCTTAGAATTAGTATTCAGAAAATCACAGAATTGAGACTCGGTGCATCCTGAAATGCATTTGCTTTCAAAAGAAAGCATTTCGAACAGTGAAGTGGATGTAATATAGAAAATCCACTAGTCCCATTGTTGGCTAGCTTATTGATGGAGGATTTCTATAAACATTCAATACAGAAGATCAAACTTCCGAATATGATCTAATATGGATACGTAGATCATATATTCACAACATGGGACCAGAAATTATTTGTTGGTATCGTTTTTCCTAGAAGATGATCAATTGGTCTCTTTACTCTCATTATTCCAGGGAAAACACCTGATGTCCTGGAGGGACACCAAGCTGGTCACCAAGTGAAAACACGAGGCACATCCTTGATTGCTACTCTGATCTGCACATTAAAAAAATCTGTCCAGCAGAAAAGGGAGTTTTTTACTTAGCCAACACTTAGCCTAATTTCTCTGTCATAGACAGGTCACTGATACGACCAGTAGTCATGAAGTAATGCCCTTATCTCACACTTCACGCATTCTCTGACCTCACTAACCCAGCCGTTCACTATGGTTATTGTGCAACCCTCAGTATTAACTTCATGAAGAAGCCTCTTCAACAGGCGGAATATCTCAGTAAAATTCCTCTTTGTAAACTATGTTTATCTCTTCCCCTTGTCAGCCTCGAGCTCTTTGTCTTCATCCCCTCTGTTAAACTGAAAGCAGAGTGGCAGTAACAAAACAACCTACCCTCCCGTAGGTATATACCGATTAAATAGCGCGCGCGCACACACACACACACACACACACACACACACACACACACACACACACACACACACACACACACACACACACACACACACACACACACACACACACACACACACACACACACACACACACACACATACACACACACACACACACACATACTCACACACACACACACACACACACACACACACACACACACACACACACACACACACACACACACACACACACACACACACACACTCACACACACACACACACACACACACACACACACACACACACACACACACACACACACACACACACACACACACACACACAGATCTGGACAGGCTACAAGCCTGGTCCAGCAACTGGCTCCTTGAATTTAACCCTGCCAAATGCAAAGTCATGAAGATTGGGGAAGGGCAAAGAAGACCGCAGACACAATATAGTTTAGATGGCCAAAGACTGCAAACCTCACTAAAGGAAAAAGATCTGGGGGTGAGTATAACACCGA
>NC_091311.1:23212505-23332505 GCF_038502225.1 Cherax quadricarinatus
TATATATATATGTCGTGCCGAATATGTAAAACTGGTCAGTTAGCAATAACTCATTTAAAATTAAGTCCTTTCTAAAAATTTCTCTTATACGTTTAAAGATATATTTTTTTCATTAATGTTAATGTAGAAATTTATAATTTTGTACCAAAAGAAACTTAGAAAACTTGCCTAACCTTATTATAACAAGGGCAATTTATTTTAGCCTAGCCCAACTAAACATATTTTAGATTTGTTTACAATAATTTAATACTAAACAAACACAGTGAAATATATTTTTTTCGTTAGGTTCAGAATGATTTTGGCGAAATTATTGCATACACAAATTTTCACTTGTCCTGTATGGCAAGATGAGCGTTGCTCTTTAAGCCAAGATCGCAAGTTCTGCTTATTCGGCACGACATATATATATATATATATATATATATATATATATATATATATATATATATATATATATATATATATATATATATATATATATAAATTAAAGTATTTAACAATATTCCAACATATAAATAAGCATATAACGCTTCTTTCAGCTATTTTAATTTATCTTAGTTTCTTAATAACGTATTGTTAATTTTTACCATGCTAATTTTTCATGTGACTCCAAATTGTAAAAGTTTTGTCATGAGAATTTTAAAGTTTATCGAAGGGAACTGATCAAAACGTTTTCTTGTTTTAAGAATGGAAAACCAATTTCTGGAAAAAGTTTGTAAAAGTAGGTTCCGGGCAGAAGTTGGTAGCGCGTCCTTGCAAAAAAAAATCCTTTGTCTGAAAATTTTGAAAATTTGGTTTATTATTATTTAAGTTCTAGTCATTTTAACAGGTTATTACTAAGTGATTTATATTGGGTAATTGATTTATATCACGTCACTAATAGGTTGTTAATATTACCCCCAAAACTGTTTATCACTGAAGACAGTATTTCCCTGGTAAACCAGCAGTCAGGAACACTTTAATCTCTTAAATACAGATTAACGTAAATTTCTAGTGTATATTCACTGAGAGAGAGAAATATTCTTGTATTTACATATATCCTTGTATATTGTGATATGGTACATTAAGAGTTGGCACCCCCATCCTTCCCATCACCGCCCCATTCCTTACTTTCTCTACATTCCCCTCATCCTCTCCCACTCCTAGTCCAGCTTCTCTCTTATGATTCAAGGGAGGAGTGGGTACCTTGATGCTGGCAAAGGTTTATTCATTAAAGGAATTACAATTATTGTTTATTGCTTCCCATTCCCCAAACCCACTAAAAAACCCAAGTCAATATATTAACAATAATCTTCACCCCAAGTATTTCCCTCTTCATTCTTTCTCCCTGCCCATTTCTTTCCTTTTTTTCATATCATATTCTCCTTTTGTTCTCCCCCTCACTCTTAATCCTCCATGCTTAACCGCAGTACCTTCCTCTCTTACCTTTATACCTCCCCTTCTCCCGGTCCTTCCTCCTGCACAATGCCCCGAAACATAAGATTTTCTTGTTTGGCACCACCACAATGCCTCCAGGTGTCTAAAACTTCCAGCAGTTGCTTTTTCGTTCTTAGTGAGACATAATCAGTTATGTTAGGTAAAAGGAGACATGTGTAAATAATGCGACATTTTGTTGTGGCAACGTTCAGTTATCCAGAAGCTTGAGGAGGGAGGCTCCTGCAGAGCGAAACATTGCCACAGTAAAATGTTGCCTTAGCTGCACATGTGTCATTTTACCCAACATATTGTCGGTAATTCTACGAACATTATTAAAATGATCATCAATGCCATCATCACCTCAAGTACTTGTATATCCATGAGTACACAGATGACGCTCCATTGATGCCTAGTGGACACAAACATTGCATCCCTAAATAACTAATGAACACTTGTCAATGCTCAATAATAGCCCACATACAGATAGAAACACAGGATGTTGATTGATCTTGTATATTTCGACCCCCTTCTGGGATCCTCTTCAACTGAAGAGAATCAAAGAAGGGGACCGAAATATACAGGTCAATCAACATCCTGTGTTTCTACCTACCATTCAGTGTGTGACCTATCATTGATTGTATGACCTACCATTGAGTGTATGACCTACCATTGAGTGTGTGAACTACCTTAAGTGTATGACCTATCAATGTGTATGACCTGCCCTTGAGTGTATGAACTGCCATTGAGCGTATGACCTACCATTGAGTGTATGTCCTACCATTGTGTGCTGTGGCATGCAAAGAGTACGTAACCTTTATTCGGCGCATGTACACACCCTCATTGAAAGGCTATCTCCCCCAACCAGCAAACCAGTACTAGGGTCGAACGATGGGGCCCCGTCGTTCGATCGGCACCCAGGTTCAAGCCAATGAGAAGATGGTTTTAGCAATCGCAGAGGTGTTGTGGGTACCACCCGCTTGTCTGCCCTTGTCATTCCCATTCTAGAGTTGGTTGAAGAACGTTCTGCTCTCTAGTGGCTTCTATTCTGCGTTGCTTATCGTGGAGTGCACTAATACCTATTGTTGTACATAGTGTATATAGTGTACATACTTCTGTTCTTACTTGGTGAAGGATAATACAAGTCGAAAGTTTTTCTGCTGTGTTTATTTTGCTCCCTTTACACCCAGGATAACAGGCCTTTGAATGCCTGGGTAGTAATAATGACCTACAATTGATTGTATGACCTACTGTTGAGTGTATGACCTACCATTGAGTGTGGTGTGAACTACCATAAGTGTATGACCTACCATTGAGTGTATGATCTACCATTATTTGACCCACCATTGAGTGTATGATCTACCGTTGAATATATGCCCTACCATTGAGTGTATAACATACAATTGTGTGTATGATAAACCATTGTGTGTGTGACCTACCATTGATTGTATGGCCTACCATTGTATGACCTACCAGTAAGTGTATGACCTACCACTGTATGACCTACCATTAAGAGTGTGACCTACCATTGAGTCTATGACCTACCATTGTTTACCATACCATTGAGTGTATGACTCTTACTTTCATGATGTATTGATTGTATTACTCTCTCTTCATAATGTATTGATTATATTTCTCCTTTCAGATGAATTCACTCTTAGTAAATCATATGAAGAAGCTTAACTTATGGCTATCACAATTATGATGATACTCCTATTTCTACTACTACTACTACTAGTTGTAGTAGTAGTACTATTATTATAGTACTCTTCATATTAATTGGGGCAATTATGAAATCAGACATTCATTTGTTAATTTATTGTTTATTTGAAAAGTACATGGCAGTGATGTGACAGATAATTGATTTAATAAGAAATATAATTACCCTTTGCTTTTATAAGCATTGCTAGACGCTGCGGCATAGAATTAACCAATGTTGAAAAAGTTTTGAGAAGTTCATGGTCGTGGTACCTGGTCCTAATAACAGCAGCAATTAGCTGCTGTTATTAGGATCCTGCGTTTGGATATTGTCCATAGATTCTCAATTATGTTGAGGTCAGGAGAGTTTCCAGGAAATTTATAACGCTTAGCTCACTCTCTTCGAGGAATGTCAGCATTTTTCTGGAAGTGTGGCAAGGAACAGGATAATAAACTATGTACGATTGCAGTAACTAGTGACATGGTCCTCAGACAAATAGAGAAACTAAAACCTAACAAATCCCCAGGTCCTGATGAACTGTTTGCAAGGGTGTTAAAGGAATGTAAAGAGGAACTCAGCATACCTTTGGCTAATCTTTTTAACATATCACTACAAACTGGCATAGTGCCTGATAAGTGGAAAATGGCAAATGTAATACCTATTTACAAGGCAGGTGACAGGTCCTTGGCTTCGAACTATAGACCAATAAGCCTTACCTCCATAGTGGGAAAATTTATGGAATCAATAATTGCCGAAGCAATTCGTAGCCATCTTGACAGGCACAGATTGATTAATGAATCTCAACACGGTTTTACAAAGGGGCGTTCCTGAGATACGAATTTACTAACTTTTTTCACTAAGGTGTTTGAGGAGGTAGATCATGGTAATGAATATGATATTGTGTATATGGACTTCAGTAAGGCTTTCGATAGAGTTCCACACCAGAGGCTATTGAGGAAACTTAAGGCACACGGAATAGGAGGAGAAATTTTTTCCTGGGTAGAGGCATGGCTGACAAATAGACAAGCGAGAGTTTGCATAAATGGGAAGAAATCAGAATGGGGGCACGTCACAAGCGGTGTTCCTCAAGGGTCAGTGTTGGGCCCGTTGTTGTTCACAATTTACATAAACGACATAGATGAGGGAATAAATAGCGGCATAGGCAAGTTTGCTGATGACACCAAAATAGGCCGTCCAATTCATTCTAATGAGGACACTAGAGCACTCCAGGATGATTTGAATAGACTGATGCAATGGTCGGAGAAGTGGCAGATGCAGTTTAATATTGACAAATGCAAAGTTCTAAATGTTGGACAGGTAAATAACATGCCACATATAAACTAAATAATGTAGATCTTAATACTACCGATTGCGAAAAGGATTTAGGAGTTCTGGTTAGTAGTAATTAAAAACCAAGACAACAGTGTATTAGTGTTCGCAATAAAGCTAACAGAATTCTTGGCTTCATATCTAGAAGTATAAATAATAGAAGTCCTCAGGTTGTTCTTCAACTCTATATATCCTTGGCTAGGCCTCATTTAGACTATGCTGCTCAGTTCTGGTCACCGTATTACAGAATGGATATAAATGCTCTGGAAAACGTACAGAGGAGGATGACAAAGATGATCCCATGTATCAGAAATCTTCCCTATGAGGATAGACTGAGGGCCATGAATCTGCACTCTCTCCAAAGGCGTTGAATTAGGGGGGATATGATCGAGGTGTATAAATGGAAAACAGGAATAAATAAAGGGGATGTAAATAACGTGCTGAAAATTTCCACCCAAGACAGGACTCGCAGCAATGGTTTCAAGTTGGAAAAAATTCAGATTCAGAAAGGATATAAGAAAGCACTGGTTTGGTAATAGAGTTGTGGATGAGTGGAACAAACTCCTGAGTACAGTTATTCAGACTAAAACATTGTGTAGTTTTAAAAATAGGTTAGATAAATACATGAGTGGGTGTGGGTGGGTGTGAGTTAGACCTGACTAGCTGTGCTGCTGGGTCTGGTGCAGTGCTCCATCCTTGAGTGGAGATGATCAGACTGGGTGGGTCATTGGTCTAATCCGGGGGGAGACATGAACCTGCTCCGCATGGGTCAGTAGGACTGTTGCAGTGTTCCTTCTTTCTTTTGTTCTTATGAGCAAGATTCTGCTAGAAAATGCCTTCTCCATCAGGAAGGTCTCTATTCACAATGGGAAGCAAATGACTTGCCAGGATTGCCTTGTATTTTTCATTGTTCATCATTCTCTCAACAATAAGAAGCCGTCCAGGGCCTTTAGCAGTAAAACTACCTCAAAACATCTTAGGTGTTGGAGCCTGCTGAATGTGTCCAATCCGAATAGGTTCGCCTTAGCTCGGTCTCTCTACAACTGATCTGTATCCATGTACCTCAAAATACGGCTCATCTCAAAATAAAAATTTTCTCCATTCATCTGTTATCCATCCCTTATGATCGAGTGCCCACCGCAGCCGTTTTCTCTTCATAGCAGCAGTCAATAATGGTTTCTTACCGGCTTTCTGGCAGGTCTGCCATCTTAAAGGAGCCTTCGTTGAACAGCTGAAGAATCATTATTTATGTCATCTGAAACCTTATCTCTGCCGATTTTATTAGGATCCTTCACACTATTTCTTATGATAATCTTGTCATATTGTTTTCTTATACATCTTCCTCGACGCAGCGCTCCAGTCACCAATGTCGTCAGCTCTCTCCAGAATCTGTCCAACAGTTGACTTTGCTAGGCTTAAAATTTCGGCGATCTGTCTGATACTTAAATCAGCATCCCTGATTTGAATACCATCAATCTCCATCCCCCCTTCCCCGGCCTGGGACCGGCAGGGAGGGAGGGTGGAGACGGACGGCGATCCCCAGAACCGACTACAGGTAGCCTCCAGGCGACCGATAATCCCTGGTACCATTGTGCAGTTTGTGTAGGTGATAGGAAAGTAGGTTGGAACTCCACTTGTATGTTTCCTAGATATAACGTCCATCATGAATTTCAGCAGTAATCATGAACCGAAGGGAAGAATTTGGCAAAACACTCATTTGCAGGAATAACTTTACAGAACAACAACTGTTGTAGCACTGTTGAGAGTCGCAAAGTAACATCACAGCTGGATGGTTGCCAGAAGTCGGTAGCAAACTTTTCTGAAAAGAAAAGAACCCTGTCTACTTTAATTAAGCCGGAGAAAGACATATTTACTCTTGCTACATTTAATTTGCACGCTACTGCACTACTACTGCTACTAGTAGTAGTAGTAGTGCACTGCACTACTACTGCTAATAATATAAACATTATGTATTTTTATGAAGCTGTATACCCGTGTGAGCTATTTATCACAAGGAGTGGTGGGGGCTCGACCCTCAGTCTGGTAATGTCATGCGGCACACTCAGCCAAGATTGCTCCTATGGTAGTCCACCTGATGATTCAGCTGCCTACGACGACATATTGATGGCTCTTTACCTCACGTCTCTGTGAGAACGATTATTATTATTAATTTTATTATTAAGAATATTATTATGAATTTTAATAATAATATTATTATTATTATTATTATTATTATTATTATTATTAATTATTATTATTTTTAATTTTAATGTCAATTATTATTATTATTATTATTATTATTATTATTAATTATTATTATTATCATTAATTATTATTATCATCAATTATTATTATCAATTTTATTATTATTATTATTATTATTATTATTATTATTATTATTATTATTATCAATTTTATTATTATTATTACTATTATTATTATTATTATTATTATTTTTATTATTATTATTGTTATTATTTTTATTATTATTATTACTATTATTATAGTCATGTAAAGCACTAAATCCTGATGAGTCATTCAAGACACACAGTGCTGGAGACTCGCTCCTCTGTTCGCTTGGCTCTCACCAGCCAGGTTTAACATTCGTTACTGACACGTACCTCAACCTCTCTCATATCAGTTTGAATGTTGGTAATATAAGACGTATTAATGAATCATAAGACTGGGTTACGTATTAGTGAGGTAATCAGCATATATTACGCAATTAGCATATTATATGAGTATTGCCTGTCTTATCCTGCACACCTGCGCCAACTAGTCTAGTCATTATGGCTTAATCACCTTCAATATATATTGACCTTAATGACATGTTATTAATGAAGAACTATTCTTAGACATTAGATTCCTCTCTTTCGATTTTCTCGCAGCGGCGGTGGTGGTGAGCACACTAATGTGTTGTTGCTGTCACGGTGGTGAGCACACCAGTGTGTTGTTACAGTCACGGTGGTGAGCACACTAATGCGTTGTTACAGTCACGGTGGTGAGCACACTAATGTGTTGTTACAGTCACGGTGGTGAGCACACCAGTGTGTTGTTACAGTCACGGTGGTGAGCACACTAATGTATTGTTACAGTCACGGTGGTGAGCACACTAATGTGTTGTTACAGTCACGGTGGTGAGCACACCAGTGAGTTGTTACAGTCACGGTGGTGAGCACACTAATGTGTTGTTACAGTCACGGTGGTGAGCACACCAGTGTGTTGTTACAGTCACGGTGGTGAGCACACTAATGTATTGTTACAGTCACGGTGGTGAGCACACTAATGTGTTGTTACAGTCACGGTGGTGAGCACACCAGTGAGTTGTTACAGTCACGGTGGTGAGCACACTAATGTGTTGTTACAGTCACGGTGGTGAGCACACCAGTGTGTTGTTACAGTCACGGTGGTGAGCACACCAGTGTGTTGTTACAGTCACGGTGGTGAGCACACCAGTGTGTTGTTACAGTCACGGTGGTGAGCACACCAGTGAGTTGTTACAGTCACGGTGGTGAGCACACCAGTGTGTTGTTACAGTCACGGTGGTGAGCACACCAGTGTGTTGTTACAGTCAAGGTGGTGAGCACACCAGTGTGTTGTTACAGTCACGGTGGTGAGCACACCAGTGTGTTGTTGCAGTCACGGTGGTGAGCACACCAGTGAGTTCTTACAGTCACGGTGGTGAGCACACGAGTGTGTTGTTACAGTCACGGTGGTGAGCACACAAGTTTGTTGTTGCAGTCACAGTGGTGAGCACACGAGTGTGTTGTTACAGTCACGGTGGTGAGCACACGAGTGTGTTGTTACAGTCACGGTGGTGAGCACACGAGTGTGTTGTTACAGTCACGGTGGTGAGCACACGAGTGTGTTGTTACAGTCACGGTGGTGAGCACACCAGTGTGTTGTTCCAGTCACGGTGGTGATCACACCAGTGTGTTGCTACAGTCACGGTGGTGAGCACACCAGTGTGTTGTTACAGTCACGGTGGTGAGCACACTAATGCGTTGTTACAGTCACGGTGGTGAGCACACTAATGTGTTGTTACAGTCACGGTGGTGAGCACACCAGTGTGTTGTTAGAGTCACGGTGGTGAGCACACTAATGTATTGTTACAGTCACGGTGGTGAGCACACTAATGTGTTGTTACAGTCACGGTGGTGAGCACACCAGTGAGTTGTTACAGTCACGGTGGTGAGCACACTAATGTGTTGTTACAGTCACGGTGGTGAGCACACCAGTGTGTTGTTACAGTCACGGTGGTGAGCACACTAATGTATTGTTACAGTCACGGTGGTGAGCACACTAATGTGTTGTTACAGTCACGGTGGTGAGCACACCAGTGAGTTGTTACAGTCACGGTGGTGAGCACACTAATGTGTTGTTACAGTCACGGTGGTGAGCACACCAGTGTGTTGTTACAGTCACGGTGGTGAGCACACCAGTGTGTTGTTACAGTCACGGTGGTGAGCACACCAGTGTGTTGTTACAGTCACGGTGGTGAGCACACCAGTGAGTTGTTACAGTCACGGTGGTGAGCACACCAGTGTGTTGTTACAGTCACGGTGGTGAGCACACCAGTGTGTTGTTACAGTCAAGGTGGTGAGCACACCACTGTGTTGTTACAGTCACGGTGGTGAGCACACCAGTGAGTTGTTACAGTCACGGTGGTGAGCACACCAGTGAGTTCTTACAGTCACGGTGGTGAGCACACGAGTGTGTTGTTACAGTCACGGTGGTGAGCACACAAGTTTGTTGTTGCAGTCACAGTGGTGAGCACACGAGTGTGTTGTTACAGTCACGGTGGTGAGCACACGAGTGTGTTGTTACAGTCACGGTGGTGAGCACACGAGTGTGTTGTTACAGTCACGGTGGTGAGCACACGAGTGTGTTGTTACAGTCACGGTGGTGAGCACACCAGTGTGTTGTTCCAGTCACGGTGGTGATCACACCAGTGTGTTGCTACAGTCACGGTGGTGAGCACACCAGTGTGTTGTTACAGTCACGGTGATGATCACACGAGTGTGTTGTTACAGTCACGGTGGTAAACACACCACTGCGTTGTTACAGTCACGGTGGTAAACACACCACTGTGTTGTTACAGTCACGGTGGTAAACACACCACTGTGTTGTTACAGTCACTGGAAAACACACCACTGTGTTGTTACAGTCACGGTGGTAAACGCACCACTGTGTTGTTACAGTCACGGTGGGAAACACACCACTGTGTTTTACAGTCACGGTGGGAAATACACCACTCTTTTGTTACAGTCACGGTGGGAAACACACCACTGTGTTTTACAGTCACGGTGGGAAACACACCAGTGTGTTGTTACAGTCACGGTGGTAAACACACCACTGTGTTGTTACAGTCACGGTGGTAAACACACCACTGTGTTGTTACAGTCACGGTGGGAAACACACCACTGTGTTTTACAGTCACGGTGGGAAATACACCACTCTTTTGTTACAGTCACGGTGGGAAACACACCACTGTGTTGTTACAGTCACGGTGGTAAACACACCACTGTGTTGTTACAGTCACGGTGGTAAACATACCACTGTCTTGTTACAGTCACGGTGGGAAACACACCACTGTGTTGTTACAGTCACGGTGGGAAACACACCACTGTGTTGTTACAGTCACGGTGGTAAACACACCAATGTGTTGTTACAGTCACGGTGGTAAACGCACAACTGTGTTGTTACAGTCACAGTGGGAAACACACCACTGTGTTGTTACAGTCATGGCATGGAAAATTTCAGTTTATTCTGAGTTTCTTTGTTACCATCATGATATTGATCAGGAGGTTCAGGTGTGCAGGAGGAAAAAAAGAATTAGGAGGAGGAGGAGGAAGAGGAGGAGGAAGAGGAGGAGGACTAGGAAGAGGTGGAAAAGGAGTGGAAGAATAGGAGGGAAAGGGGAAAGGAAGAGGATTCAACCTTAAACATCGATGAGAAAACCGACTTTAAATTTAAAATTTACAGAAAACCAACAAATAACTGTTCCTATGTCAATTATTCACATCAAGATAGAGTTAAACTGTCTGTTTTCTCATCAATGTTTTTGAGAGCTTTGCGTATTTGTAGTCCAGAGTTCATAGATGAAGAAATATCCAAAATTTATGAAATAGGTAATGATTTGAAATACCCAAGAAACGTAATTGATAAATCTTTTAAAATTGCTAGAAATACTTTTTACAATCCAAAAAGGGACAACCAACCTTATTCAACTAAAAATATGTTGGTTCTCCCTTACCATGAAAACTTGGTTGATATGCCTTCTATTCTTAAGACTTTTAATATCAAAGTTGTATTCAAAAATCTTGATATAGTAAAAAAAAATTGATAAAGAATTCCCCCAAATATTGACGGATGTGTTTATAAGATTTCTAGTAAAATTTGCGATAAAGTTTATTACTGTCAAACTGGTAAAAATCTCGAACTAAGATTAAAACAACATAAATATAGCATTAGAACTGGACAAGATTCCAATGCTCTATTTATTCATGTGAGAGATTTTAACCATCCAAATGATTTTCAAAAAGTTGAGAAAGTAGTATCAAACAAGTCCATGGTCGACAGGAATATAATTGAATCTTGTTTCATAAAAAGCAGTTTTGAAAAAAATATGTGAATCTTTCCTTTGGTTTATATAAATTGGATTCATTTATAATTAATAAAATTTGGGAAGAATTTAACGATACATTAAACAAGTAATAAATCTTAATGCTTGGGTAGAGTATTAGGTGTGTTTCACAGAGTCAGGTGTCGTTACGTGTGTGTGAGGTGTTACTTTGTTGTGGGATGTGATTATGAGGTGTAGTCTTGACCCTTCATATGCATTCCTTTTATGTTTTGTTTTTACAGTTCCTTGATAATGTGAGAAGTCACGAAAGCGCTTGGAATTTCACTATTCTTTCACAGTGGTTGTTTTGCATATATATATATATATATATATATATATATATATATATATATATATATATATATATATATATATATATACATATATATATATATATATATATATATATATATATATATATATATATATATATATATATATACATATATATATATTTATGTAGGTGGCACTCGGAGAGATGGCATTCGGAGAGATGGCACCATCCTGACAAGTGAGTGTGAAACAAAAATCTATAATTAGTGATCCCTGGAGTGGGACCTTAAGTGGTTACCTGATATTTTCTTTTTTTTTTAATCTTTGTTCTACTTTTCGATTTTATTTCACTCATGACTGGAGAATCCCTCATCCGATCGTAATCATATTTTGAACACTTGTGTACAATAACAGTATAGTAATATTCAAAGCTCTTTAGTGGTTTCTTTCATTATTATGGAAAAGTAAAAATATAATTGCGAAAGATAAGGAGCAAGATTAGAAAAGTTTACTGGGAGTATACTGAAGGATCTTCTTGTATCCACTGATGCAAGAAGATCATGGGAAACAGGTGATATGTAAATATGCAATATAACCACAGTGATCGTATTGTATCATTGGATACCACACGATCTTTCAAGGCTTAGCTGAAGCCAGGTGATACTGACATTACTGGAAAATAGAAATTATGGTAGCACACCGTCCTACCACCATTGTCAACCCTTCACAATCCCGGGTGGTAATCATCTAACTCTCATATATACTAAATATGTTGATAATTATATAAAAATGACAAAAGATTAATTATTCAACTAATAAATCTATTGTAAATACGTGAAGGTCATATAATTCTTGGAAACACGTCCATTATAGAGGCTACGATCCTGTTGTCTTTTGTAAAGGTACCATCAACAATAGCCATTTAATGATCACTGATTGACTATAGCCAGTTGACTTAAAACATTAAATTACGATGTAGAGAAACACACCGGTTATTATTCACGCTGATGGTTTCATCCTCTTTTAGGACGCAGAGATGCATAGAAAAGGTCGAGCATTCAAATTCAGTGTGTATAGGAAGCCTACCAATGTGTTTTTTTATATATCCGTCATTATCCTAATCACCTGTAGCCTGGCAAGGACAGTGATGTCACCTCCACGTACACGTGCACTACGTGTAACCCACAGTTTTACCATACTGAACTTAATATTTCTTTTATTGCATTGTTTACTACCCATTTAGGTGAATGGAAAAATGCTTTAACAAACGCGAAGATAATGTTTTTTATAGAACAACCCATAGAATCAAATATATACACGATAATTTACTTGTTATAGCAAATAATTAAAATATGTCTCACCTCATATGGTTATGTAAATGTCGCTTCAATAAACAGAAATATTCTCAAGCACTAACTAATCTAATATTATGGCTTGTGCAGGACGTTTACTCAGTTCTATGTAAACAATGTGATTCTAAAGTTCTTGGTTCAGCATTGGACATAAAGTAGCTACAATATTATATATGAAGAGAAGTTTAATGCATAGTCTTCAAATATATGAGACAAGCCATGACGTTGATAGTCAAGTATTGACTGTAATATTCTCTCATCAAGCATAGTGGTGGTGATGGTGGTGGTGGTGATGGTGGTGGTGATGATGGTGGTGGTGATGGTGGTGGTGATGGTGGTGGTGATGATGGTGATGATGATGATGGTGGTGATGGTGGTGGTGGTGATGGTGGTGGTGATGATGGTGATGATGATGATGGTGGTGATGGTGGTGGTGGTGATGGTGGTGGTGGTGGTGATGATGATGGTGGTGATGGTGGTGGTGGTGATGGTGGTGGTGGTGGTGATGATGATGATGGTGGTGATGGTGGTGGTGGTGATGGTGGTGGTGGTGGTGGTGGTGGTGGTGGTGGTGGTGGTGGTGGTGATGATGATAGTTGTATTGGTGATGATGGTGGTGGTGATGATGGTAATGGTGGTGGTGGTGATGGTGTTGATGGTGGTGATGGTGGTGGTGGTGTTGGTGGTGGTGGTGGTGATGGTGGGGGTGGTGGTGGTAGTGGTGGCGATGGTGATGGTGATGGTTGGTGGTGGTGGTGATGGTGATGGTTGGTGGTGGTGGTGATGGTGATGGTGGTGGTGGTGGTGATGGTTGGTGGTGGTGGTTGGTGGTGGTGGTGGTGATGGTTGGTGGTGGTGGTGGTGATGGTTGGTGGTGGTGGTGGTGGTGATGGTTGGTGGTGGTGGTGGTGGTTGTGATGGTGGTGCTGCTGGTGGTGATGGTGGTGGTGGTGCTGCTGGTGGTGATGGTGGTGGTGGTGGTGGTGGTGGTGGTGCTGCTGGTGGTGATGGTGGTGGTGGTGGTGGTGGTGGTGGTGCTGCTGGTGGTGATGGTGGTGATGGTCGTGGTGATGATGGTGGTGGTGATGGTGGTGGTGATGGTGGCGGTGATGGTGGCGGTGATGGTGGTGTTGGTGGTGATGGTAATTGCGGTGGTGATGGTGATGGTGGTGATGATGGTGTTGGTGGTGATGATGGTGTTGGTGGTGGTTGTGATGGTGGTGGTGCGGTGATGTTGGTGGTGGTGGTGGTGGTGCGGTGATGGTGGTGATAATGGTGATTGTGGTTGTGATGGTGCTGATGGTGGTGATGGTGATGATGGTGGTAGTGTTCGTTGTGGTGGCCAACACAGTGATGCTAGAGACTCATCACAGTGATGCTAGAGACGCAACACACTTATGCTGAAGACGCAACATAGTGATGCTGGAGACGCAACGCATTGTTGCTGAAGACGCAACACAGTGATGCTGGAGACGCAACAGTGATGCTGGAGACGCAACAGTGATGCTGGAGACGCAACACAGTGATGCTGGAGACGCAACACATTGATGCTAGAGATGCAATACATTGATGAGACGCGACACAGTGATGGTGGAGACTATTACAAAAAAAGTAATTTTTTAAAGATGGTAAGTTTTACTCCTTTTGCAATAAAGAGTTCGGGATACATAAATACACACATTAAAATAAATTAATCTCTAATATTATATAAAAATCAACTTTGTTTGGTCTAGAGGTATTTGAACTAACATCTGATATGTACATGTTACAATAATAAATTATAATTAGCATTTTACTAAAATAATAAATAATTGCCGACCCTACACAATACTGTGTCATATATCTATATGCTAAAATAATAAATTAAGTAACATTTAAAATAAGAAATTACAATCAACTGTTTCTCACGACACTTATCCGAGTTGTGACGCTCTTTCTCTACCGTGTCACTTGACACCCTTTTCTCCGTGTAATACACACACTTTCGCAACCGTGTCACACTTGACACCCTTGTCTCTGCGTCACACTACCCGCATAGCGTCTTTGTCGAGGCCAGTCACATGACCCTATTCAGTGTACACTACAACCAGGGCATCTTCAGTGTCACACGACACCCTTTTCATCTCAGTGTTCCACTACGGTCCTGTGCATATCTCAGTGTTCCAATCCATCATACTTGCTTAAGTGTCACACTACGGACCTAGCCCAGTTCAGTGTAACACTCCAACCTTATCTTCATGTAATGTCCCACCAAACAGCATCCGATGACTCCGGCCCACAGTTGACAAGCGTAGGCGGTGAGTCCACAGACATCACCGGTAGTCCAGTAAATACTCTCTAAGGCCGGTTGACACACCGCTAGCCGAACACCATGCTGCAAGCTCACTGAATGCGGCCGTCAAGTAACTGAGGCCAACAGACTCAGTGAGCTGCGGTGAGCGGTTCTTCTAACGCCAGTAGATGGGTACGATTAGGTGTTCAGGTACCTACTGCGTAGATGTTTCTAAAGCCAGTAGCTGTGTACCATTAGGTGTCCAGGTACCTACTGCTTAGATGTGTACCCTGAGGAGTTCAGGTACTTAATGTTGAAGCCAGTAGACGTGTACGATTAGGTGGTCAGGTACCTACTGCTGAGATGCGCACCGTGAGGCACTCAGGTACATAATGTTGCTGAAGCCAGTAGACATGTACCCTTAGGTGTTCAGGTACCTACTGCTTAGGTGCGTACCGAGAGGCGCTCAGGTACATAATGTTGCTGAAGCCAGTAGACGTGTACCCTTAGGTGTTCAGGTACCTACTGCTTAGGTGCGTACCGAGAGGCGCTCAGGTACATAATGTTCTAAGGCCGGCTCAGCAGTCCCCACATTGGGTTTGATGACGTACCCAGTGGTACTGCCGGCCGGCAGGTTAACTATTTAACCGCTAGTTTGGCAGGGGGCCGCAACAGAGACGCAATACAATGATGGTGGAGACGTAACACAATGATGCTGGAGACGCAACACAGTGATGGTGGAGACACAACACAATGATGGTGGAGACACAATACAGTGATGATGAAGACGCAGTACAATGATGGTGGAGACGCAACACAGTGATGGTGGAGACGCAACACAGTGATGGTTCAGACGCAACACAGTGATACAGGAGAAGGAAAACAGGAAAATGGTGGATAATTTGCAGGAAAGTAGAGGTCTCTAAGGGCAGATCATCACTGTAAATATTAAGCAAATGACAGTGGTCCAGTTGTTGCTGCTGCTCCCGATGCTGTTCTTCCTGTTCTTCTTGCTGCTGTTCCTTCTGCTGTTCTTACTGCTGCTCCTGCAGCTGTTCTTGCTGATGTTTTTGCTGCTGTTCTTGTTGCTGTTTTTCTGCTGTTCTTGCTGCTGCTCATGCTGATAGAACGAAAAAGTAACGCGAAGAATCTGGGAGTGATAATATCAGATGATCTCACCTTCAAAAATCCCAACAATGTATTTACCGCATCTGGTAGGAAAATGATGAGATGGATAATGAGAACCTTCAAAACTAGGGACACCAACCACATAATGATTCTTTTCAAACCGCTTGTTCTCTCTAGGCTGAAATACTACTATACACTAACTGCCCCCTTAAAGCAGGCGATATTGCTGACCTAGAAAGTGTGCAAATAACTTTCACGGCACACATATGTATGATAAGGCGCCGAAACTACTGGGAACGGTTGAAGCCCCTTGATTTGTATTCCCTGGAATGCAGGCGAGAGAGATACATGATAATATACACTTTGGAAATTCAAGAGGGATTAGTACCACACTTGCACACGAAAATCACTCCCTATGAAAGCAAAAGACTCGGCAGGAGATGCAACATTCTCCCAATGAAAAGCAGGGGCGCCATGAGTACACTGAGAGACAACACAGTAAGTGTCAGGGGCCCAAGACTGTTCAACTGCCTCCCAGCATACATAAGGGGGATTACGAATAGACCCCTGGCTGTCTTCAAGAAGGCACTGGACAGGCGTCTAAAGTCAGTACCTGACCAGTAGGGCTGTGGCTCGTACACCAGTTTGAGTGCGGCCAGCAGTAACAGCCTGGTTGATCAGACTCTGATGCACCACGAGGCCTGGTCTCAGATCGAGCCGCGGGGGCGTTGACCCCTAAAACCCTCTCCAGTTATACTCCATGTATTGCTGGTCATACCTCTTGTGACGCTGCTGCTGCTGTTGCTGCTTCTGGAATTGATGCTACTGTTATTTTTACTGTTGTTCTTGTTATTATTGCTGGTGGTAGTGGTGGTTCTGCTGCTGGTACTGATGTCGCTGTTGTTACGGTTGTTGTTGTTATTGTTACTGCTACTGCTGCTTTTGTTGCTCCTATTGTTATTGCTCCTGGAAGGATATTGTTCCCTTAATTAACCAGCAGGTAATTCCCTCTTTCCTTCGCCATCTGCAGCATCACCATCTGCGACACCACCATCTGTGCTCTTTCGGGGTGTTGTGGCTGTCAGTTTATCTCCATCAAAGTATCTGTCCATCTATCAATCTGATTAGTCAGTAGTGTTACTGTGTACTTGTGTAGTATACACTTAGATAATCCCAGCTACTTTACAGCTGTGACGTCACCAGATCCTCACATGTGAGCAGTAGGCCAGGGTCTCATTCTTAGGTCAACGCTAGGCTTGATTGATTGATGGTCTGTCTGCCTAGCTGGCTGCCAATTTATCTGTCTAGTTGACTAACTCTTGATCTGTCTATCTGTCTGATAACTAGGAGATTTCAACCTTCTACTTGCAAAATGGAAGATGGCAGACTACAACATTTTTCCTGTAACAGTGTCTGGAGACGCACCAGCCTCACAGAAACATTGTCTAGACTCTAGAGGCACGCTAGCCTCACAGAAACATTGTCTAGACTCTAGAGGCACGCTAGCCTCACAGAAACATTGTCTAGATTCTAGAGGCACGATAGCCTCACAGAAACATTGTCTAGACTCTAGAGGCACGCTATTCTCACAGAAACATTGTCTAGACTCTAGAGGCACGATAGCCTCACAGAAACATTCTAGAGGCACGCTAGTCTCACAGAAACATTGTCTAGACTCAAGAGGCACGCTAGCCTCACAGAAACATTGTCTAGACTCAAGAGGCACGCTAGCCTCACAGAAACGGTGTTGAGAGGAGCGCTGTTGTGCCTCCTGAATGGGACCCATGTATATTATATGTATATATTATCTTTCATATAATTTTACATTGCTGATAATTTCATTAATAGCTAGAGTGAAAATATCTTGCTTTATATTATTATTTAACTTTTTATATTAGCTTATGAATGTAGGTAGTATGTTACATTTACACTTCACTGTGCTCGCTGTTGGAGAGCTGTGATTGGCTGCCCGCACTCGCAAACTGCTTTGCTAACTACCAGCTCGCTTCTTCGTGTCAGGCGGAACCTGCCAGGGTCGCTGGAGTAGCACTGGCTAGTCACTAGTCACTTGATCGTACCTGATGTTGGAGCTGCCCTCCTCACTTCTATAGCTGGTTCTCGCTTGAGAAGCACCACCTCTTTCTTGATATCTACTTCTTGTCCTGGAACCATCTCTCTTGTCTCTGGTCTATCTGGTCGTGTGTTCGAGATTTAGAGTGTTTTTTGGTAGAGTATGATTTCGTTGGAGAGCCGAAACATACTTCTTTTAACTCTGTGCAACCCTATTCACAGAGCATCGTTCAGACTCAGTGATTTTTAACGTTTTGCAGAGGTTGTGTGTCATGTAGGCACTCTGTTGAACCTTGGTTCTAAGTTAACGCTTCTGACCTACTTTGTGTGGCATCTACTGACTGTCCTAGTCGGGGATTTGGTTATGCTGAACTTAGATTCAGTATTAAGGGACCTTTATGCCTTTTACGGAGGATCTGCTGAAGGTCACCGGTTAGGGTCGTTTTGTCTCCTTGTTCCAGAAGCTGTGCTGCTGCTTACTACTACTTTGTACAGTATTGCTGTGTGGTGAATGGTTCGTCTTATTGTTCAAGCAAGCTGTTTGATTGCCATAATGGTCGAGAAGTTGTATTGTTTGTGGACTTGTTATCAATCACTGATTAAGTCTAAGTTGAGTTTAGTCTTACTGAGACATAATGATCCCTTTGAGCACATACACACATTTTCACACACACTTGCATTATTCTTATACTTGGTATCAACGCACCAGACGGTACTTAAGATTTGTACTGTACAAAATGTGCCCTGAGCACTATACTACTATATGTACAATTTAACATTGTATTACAAGAGAAGTGTAGGAGCTTGTATCCTAAAGTATTTCAAATATATTTACTTTAACAATGTCCACCTAGACAATTTTTGTATTAAAGGTCTCAAATTTTATTTTGTTAGTTTGTGTTCTACCAGTTGTGATCCCAAAGTGCTATTAAAATTTATCTTAATTTTCAAGGATAACTAGACCATAATACTCTCTGAGAACCAGTTACAAAACCAGAACAGGCTAGATGTTAGTGGGGGATCAATAAGTTGACCTAGTATTCTCTGGAGATGTCTATACTGTATGGATATCACATTTTGTAACCAGTGCTAGCCTAACAGAAACGGTGTCTGGAGGCATGCTAGCCTCACATAAACATACCAGGGAACTATTAAAATTCAGCAAAAATAGTCACATTGAATCAGTAACTACGTCTGCTAGTAGTTGAAATATGCTGGATTTAAACTTTCGCCGGCTTCTCCCACATAAATCTTGTCGCATCCTCTGCATAGAATTTTGTATAGACACCAGCCTCTTTTGTGTTATGGTTGTTGTTTCACAGTCTAGTAGGCTTTTAGATTCTCCCTTTTGTTGGAGGCGACGTTGCAGTACACCAGTGTTGGAAATTCGAAGCCGATTGAATAAGGCGTTCTCAAATTGTAAACGAAAACTATTGCAGAAGAAAAGAAATTCTAGCATTCACTATAAGATATCTGAAGAGAACATAGAACAATGTAGGGAAGTGTAAAGACATTTAATAAACTGCTGTTCAACGGACAAATGTCACAGCAAAAGAAACAAAACATTTACAGATATAAAGAAAAAACTAAAGCACTGATATACACGAGACAGAAGACGTACATAAGCAATACAAAGCTGTTCAGTAAGTTAGTAAAAATCACAATATTTCCTCACGTAGAAAAAGTTAAGTTAAACCCCGTTTTTATAACTTAACATTTCTTTTACTACACTAACTGTCTCCTACCAAGGTAGGATGGCTAGAAAAGAAAGCATTCAGCATTCATTCAAGAGCTCTTACCAGAAGTGTGGAGACGTCACAGATGACGCCACAGTACAGGCACTGTACTTACCACCTCAAGGGCTTAAGTCAGTCTAAACAATTTTTCCTGAATACATTCATGTTACGCTCCGGCAACAAGTCAAAGCCTCAAAATCATCTGTCTCCACTCAAGCGCATTTACAAATGCCTGATAAATGCTCCTAACACTTAAACACCTCTTTCACATCTTCCGCCCAACTCTTCCTGGGACCACCTAGACCCCTCCATCCTTCCACCCTGGGTGCTCTCATCCACTTGGTTATCCTATTCGATTACAACCTCTCTAAATTCCCAACTCACTTCAACAATTCTCTTCCTCCTCCCTCTTAATAATGTTTTTCATATATCCTCGCGCTTTTCTAATTTCTACGCACAGAATTGTTCGTATAATATTCACACCACAAGTTACATATCCACTGTCTCCAGCCCCGTCATCACTGCAATGTTTAGAGGTCATGCTTCACTGCCAAATAAGCACAACATGCTTTTTCGCACTGAAAAATGTTCACATACTTGCTAGTGAATGGAAAGAGATGTTGCACTCGGCCAGAAAGCTGAGTGACTCGTTAACGCCACATAATGGCCATTACTCATCGCTGAAGACATTCAGAAGCAAGTGCTATGTGACAGTGAACACCAGAAGTTCAAGTTTTCCACTTGAATCCACAGACCAGGTCAACATATTGTTTTCTTCACCCCTAATTACAAGCATATGGAATGTATGAAATGATACACTGCATACTAACCGTAGCTCTCCAAGAGCTTTGTCAAGCTCCTGAAGAGCGAAACTTTGTCACAATAAAATGTTATGTGTTCTTTTACTTAATCTTATTATATCAACTGAATAATAGGGAAAGTCAGACTTTTTAAATGAAGTTATTGAAGGAAAATACTAAATGTACTGACACGAAAAATCTAAGAGTTTATAGGCGACATGCGGACTTACTACCAACACACTGCATTAAGAATACCACTTGTAACAAATACTTGATATACTAGATCATGCTTAAATCTATTTATTAGTGTAATTAGAACCTAGACATTCTCCACATAGAGATGTACAGGGTAAACTGTACTTGAACCAAGTACTTGAAGCGGTTAGACATTCTTCTTTTAATACTGAAGAAAATCATATCTAAAACCCTGGTGGAGCAGGTGTCTTATTTGTTTGTCTGGCCACATAATTGCCACTTGCTACAGACCACCAAACCCATTAAGGTGGCAACTCTGTCCTTTCCAAACCATGATCTGAAAATAAACACGGAGGTTGTGGTATTTTGCAACAGACGATGCAGGAGGCAGGGACTGTGCCTTTCCTTGTGTTGTAGTCAGTGCCTCCTATTCATGTCTGCAGAGTAGATGATCAATATCGTCATTCTGATCGCCGACATACATGTACTATTTTCCCATACGGTAATGATTCTTTCCCTCTCAGTTGGCAGTGAGTTGCTGGCTCAGCAAGGTATGATTCTCTTTATTCTTTTAAAGATCATTTTTTTTTTTGCCCGATTCAAAAAGACGGGAGGTGTGTCACATCCTGAGAAAGCATGGACACAAAAAAGTTTCACATGCTGAGGGACCAAGACATGCTTTTAACTGGTTGATACACCACACCCGACATCCCCTTGATGATTGCTTGAGTTCTGCTGCATATCATGTTAACACAGGTCTATGTGTTACCATGATATAACGAGAGAATTTATTTAAGCAGTGTCGTCGCCAACAAGCAAAAACAAAAAGGATCGGTAACGCGCAGCCGCAATAACGGTTCAGCCGGGCGGCGCGCAACAAAAAAACGGTATCGGTGCGGCGGCGGCAGCGAAAAAAACCAATAACAATGTAAAAAAGAAAAACCAATAACAGTATCGCAACAAAAACCCAAAACAATCCCATTTTTCTTGGGATCATTTTTTCTAAAATAAATTATAACTGATCTCAAGTCTAAAATTTTTAAAAAAGTGAAAGTGCACGAATTGTTTGGAAACGTTGGGCAGAGTACGTTGGTCTCTAATGTTTAATGAAAAATTCTTTCAAATATCAGTGAGAATAAATATTCTCCTCGCTTCCACACAGAGATCCCTAATGATAGTCTTGATATCTTTAGGATTGTATTAGCATTCGTCTTTTCCTTATAAAAATGAAGATAGACTCTCAAACATGCCATCACGACCCTCTGCCTTTTGGTGACCTCCTTTGGGGAAATTTCAAAGGGTTTGGATTTTCAAGTAATTAATCTGATGTTTCTCAATATTTGCCTTTTTTTCCCAGTTCATTCCCCTGGTTACAGTATTTTTAAAGTTTTCTATTTCCCTAAGTTGCGACAATGAATTCAATACGACGTCTGGTTTTTGGTAATTTTGTATTCGGTGGCCAGGCTTCTTTTAAGAAAAAACAATTTTTTTTAAGTAAAATGTTTAAATCTTCATTTAAAATTTTTGGTTGATATTTCATTTCTCACTAGTTTTGTTTTTTGTTAACATTTGGACTTAGTTTTTTTTTTGGGGCCAATATGCACAGTTAATTCTTTTTATGAAACGTTTCGCCTAAAAGTGGCTTCTTCGAAGTAAAAAAGTTGATAAAGCGAAGATGCAGGATTAATCAGTCCATCCCCTTAAAAATTTTTGAGGTGGTGTCCCAGTCTGGAGAGAGCTTGTTCATCTTTTTAAGTATCTTCTTTCTATCAACTTTTCCCGTGAAAAGCCCTGTGTACAAAAACTTTTTTTAAAAATCTCTTTCTTTTCCAACAACCTTCAATTTTATACCATTTTAATTTCATTAGTTTTATTTTGGGAAAGCTAAAGTGTTTGTTGCCTTTCAGCTCCAAACTAGCATTAATTAGAGGTTCATTCTTTAAAGTTTATCTGAAACATTAGAAAAATTAAATTTTAATTCTGGGAATACTTGACAAAGCAAATTATAAGCAATAAAATAAACATGGTAAAATAGGCTAAACATGTGGCTATGGTGTCACCTGTGTTTTATTCAGAAACATAACTATTTCATATATCATATTAAAAAAACTTTTTTTCTAAAGTAAAACGCCATTCATTGTGCCTAAAAAAAATCACATAGTTTCTTTTATAGAAAATTAAAATGCCTAAAAATTTAACTTTATTTGTTGATCACTCTTCCTTCAGAAAAAATGAAAATTACGAAAATTTTATCTTTTGGTCCTCTATATTTTTTTTTAATAATTTTTTGCTATCTTCGACCGTTCAAGAGTTATTACACAAAAATGTCAGTCATTTTCCCAGATGGTGTTTTAGCACAGCTCGTATGAGTGCTCATTTCTGTTGTTATTACGAGAGACCTAAATTATACATGTAAAAAAATTTTTTTTCATGGGAAGCACTTTAAAATAATTAATTATTCAACCACCCCTTTCCCCGGGTTTCTTAACAGGTTTATTCCTTTATAAGTCTTATTCTGTCTCTCGTACCGTTTCTTCATTTATAAACATGAAGTATGCATATTCTCTCTGCTTGTAGTGCACATGTACACTTACCACTACAAAACAATATATCCACCTGCTTTAAACCTCTACGTTGTAATCCCATCTCTTCCAGCTGCCTCACCCCTTTTCTTTCTGCCCCTGACGCACTTCCCTTCACCTTCACCTCTGGCTCTTCCATATTCCCAACCATATAATCATACTTCATAAAATATGCTCTCCATTTAATATCTCCCTTATTTCATTTTTCACTGTTAGGTTCATTTGTTTCTCAAGCTTTCTTAATTAACATAATGATCTCTCTCGGAAAGTGTTTCTTATCCTCAACAAAATTTGCCGATAAAAGCACTAACAGTGTGGCCGGTGAGACCAGCAACGGGGAGGCCTAGTCTGGGACCGGACCACCGTGGCAGCAACGGGGAGGCTTGGTCTGGGACCGGATCATCGTGGCCTAGGGGGGCCCCTGTCTGGGAGGAACCGTGGAAACAACGGGAGGCGGTCTGGGCCCCGGACCCCGTAGAAAAGGGGGCCGTCTGGGACCGGCCCGTGGCCCCGGGCAGGAGGCCTGGTCTGGGACCGGACCACCGTGGCAGCAACGGGGAGGTCTGGTCTGGGACCGGACCACCGTGGCAGAAACGGGGAGGCCTGGTCTGGGACCGGACCACAGTGGCAGTGACCGTCAAAGCTGACTTAAAGGCAACTTAACCTCTCTTTGTTTCTCTTTTTGCACTCCGTCACAGCTCGTTGTCTCTCTATATGTCCTGTTGTCTGTAAAAACCACTCACATAGTAACTTTCTCCCTTACCACCTTCTTCTTCCAGCACTTTTCTTCCCAAACCCACAATCATTCCCCCAGCTTCTGTCCCCCTAACACTTCATTTTTAAATCTGAAATTCAAATCTCCTCATACTTGTGACCTTTCAGATCCCCACCTTCTTACTAATAGTTAATTATACCTCCCACTTATTTTCTCCCTAAGTTCATGCACTTTCAGTCTTCTCTTAATTACGCCATACTCCTTTTAGATCATCAGCCTTTTAGTCCTACTGCGGTAACCAACAAAAGTCCAAAAGTTATTTTACAGCTCTATACATCACTAGTGAGGCCTCATTTAGATTATGCTTCAGTTTTGGTCCCTTACTACAGGATGGACATAGATATTAGAGAACATCAGAAAAGAATGACAAAAATGATTTACTGTTGGAACCTCCCGTATGAAGATGACTTAAAATTAAATCTCCCTCTGGAGGCTAGGGGAGGGGAGTTATTGAAGTGTGTAAGGGGATGACATAAAAAAGGGGGAGATATTAATAAAGTACTGGGGGTGTCGACCAGGAAAAACAGGAATAATGGATTTAAGTTGGATAAATTTAGATTTAGAAAGGACATAGGTAATCTGGTTTCTCAGAGTTGTAGATGCATGGAACAGTCTTCCCAGGGGGGTGATAGGGCTAGGCCTTGGGTAGTTTTAAGAAGAGATGGAAAAGTATGAGTGGGAGGGCTGGGTTTGATTGGTGTCGGGGTGGGTTATTTCTTGGGTACGGTAGATGTCGTTTTGAAGATTGGACCACGAATGGGAATCTTAATTCGAAACTTTTCGCCCCCGGTAATTCATCAATCAAAAAGGGAAGGGCGTGGGAGGGGGTATGGGAAATAGCCCCTGCCTGGAGTCGTGTGTTCAGTCCATCAATCGAGAATGTCAGCATAGGGCCGTGGTCATATCTGTAGTGGGTGAGGTGACAGGCGGGGGCAGGGTCAATTTACCACCCCACTGTAAGTGATCTTTGTCAAGGTTGAACAGTGTTGAAAATTTTTTGGGAAAAATCCTGATGCGCAGTGTCTGACAGTTGAATGAATGGTTTGAAAAAACCGACAAGTTGAAGATAGGCACTTTTCGGCTTTGACCCCCTCCCCTGCTTCACCTCACCTCCCCAAATTTAACCCCACCCCTAGTGCAACTTTAAAAAAAGGAGATTTCCTCCTCTCCCCCCTTCCTTTTTGTATTGGACGATGGAAAAACATTCAAAATTTCCCAATCTGTAATTTCTTTTTAACTTTCGTTTTCAAACCATTCTCTCGATGTCGTTTTGATGGACCCCTCGTGGGCCCATAGGCCCTCAGTTTTCCCCTCATTCATGTTCTTATGTTTTTAAAAAATTACGGCATTGTCCCCCTAAAATGACATACATCAAGGGTCTGTCCACCCTTTTTATCCATCAGTATTTAAAATAAGTGTTACGTATTACTAAATCACTTTCTAATCAAACCCAAATTTTTCTTAAATCCTGCGGGGGTTAATTCTCTAACAGATGATCCTTCCGGCAACTCTTTGTAATGCAGATCTCGAAAAATATTTAAAAAAGTTAGATATCTCACCAACATATTCTGAATGACACTCTGGATGATCTTGAAGACATGATTAATAAAACGCCCCTTTTTAATTTCGATCAGCTTTTTCCCAATCTTTTTGGACTTGAGGATGGATTCAGTTTTTCAAAAAAGAAGAACGACCAAAAAAAGCAGTGAGCTTCCAATGACGGACCTTTTGATAAGCTTTTCAGAAGGTTGTAACTTCGAATACCCTTTTTCCCTCTGTTTCCTTTTTGTCTATCTGACTGTCTCTCTCTCTCTCTCTCTCTCTCTCTCTCTCTTTTTTCCATTGAAAAGGTTAGACTAAGGACCCCTAGCTTTAAAAAAGCTATTTCGGGTTAAGTTCCCCACTTTTTGAACTAAGGCTTTACCATCAGCTCATTTGAAAGCATTTTTTGTTAAGAGACTAAAAATGGAACAGGATGAAGTTGGAGCCATCTGTGGGCCAGCATTTTCATTTGATCAACTGACTTTATCCCTTTTTCATCATTATGCTGTAAGATTTTTCCCTAAGTCATCCCGGGTATTATGATCTCAGATGGGTGATGTTCTGGAGAAGGGGAAGAAATGGGTTTTTCTGCCGTCTTGTGGCATAAAAATTTTTTGCAGTCCCCAGTGGTCCCAAATGTGGTTTTTGACCTTGGTTTTAAAAAAGTGGGGGCCCCAAACCCTCCATGTTGAGGCTCTGCTGAAATGACAGATCTATCCCGGATGGTCAGGCGAGAGATGAGACGTCTTGCTCTGTTCTCTCTCCTTCAACGTCCAGATGAGAGGGGCAGGGCCCAAAAATGGAGCATACTCAAAGGGGTGGCATTTTGCCTCTGGAACTTAACCCCACTGTCAACAGATGCGAGATACGGCGAAATCTGTAATTTCCTGGGTGCCTTGTTTGCAAGATTTCCATGGTTATTATGGTTATTTGGGTCAAATTTCACCCCAGGATATCCTTCTTCTCAGGGCCAAACCCTCCCATTCATCCACTACGCAGCCCATCGGTGCCCGAAGATCATCATTTGCTTTTTTTCGGTGCAAATGTTCCCCGGGGGCCTGGTGGCTAAAGCTCCCTTACACACGGAGGCCGGGTTCGTTGGGATGGAAACATTTCGAAAGTTTTCCCCAAAACCCGTTGTCCTGTTCCCCGCGGCAAATAGGTCCGGGTGTTAGTCGACTGGTGTGGGTCGCATCCTGGGGAGTTGGGGCCCCCTGGAAAAAAAATTAGACAGTCCTCGATGACGCACTGCTTTCTTGGGGTTTTCCTGGGTGCTCCCTCCGGGGGTTAAAAATCCGCAAATCTTATCTTTCTTTTCTTATCTTATCCCCAAACAGATATAGCCCCAGCTGGTGATTGATGTACGACAGCTGGCATTTTTTCTTTGGATAAGTGAATGTCATGTCGAGTTCTTATGCATGGATTCTGGGATGAGATGAAGAAGGCCGTTTAAGTAGACATTCCCTAACAATGGAAGGGACGCTTCCTTGTGGAACACTTGCCCCAATAGGATGCCTTTTGGGTTCCGTTCCATTGAGAACTCCTTGAGATCTCCCGGTAATCCCGAGGGACTGCGTAGAGCCTGTTCCCGGGGCGGTTTTGGGGCCTGGTGCCCCCCGGTCAGCGCCCAAACCATTGCTACCCACAGCTGACTTTGGGTTCACCAGTGCTGGTGCCACTTTGGGGGGGGTTTTAAAAACAGATCAGCACAGATAACCCTTTTCCGGGAAACCATTTGCGATCAAAATTTGATGGTAGTCAAAAATTCATTTGTCTTGGATTTTGTCTCGGGGGTCTTCCCGTGATTGATAGGGGTGACCTGGTCTGTATTTTCTGATTTCTGCTCTGCTCTTCTTTTTTTTAACAGGGCACATTTGCCTCTTTCCCCTAGAGAAATTTTACTGTACAGGGATGGAAAATGGGGTTAGAGGGGCTGCTACGGGCTGCACATCTCAACAATTTTAGCCCCTTGGGCCCACAGCCCCCTTTTTTTGGTCAAGCGTTTAAGAAAATCCCTCTTTATTGTACCACTGACAGTTCTGGCGTTCTTTTGGCCCAAGGGGGGTCCCCCTTTCTGGATCAGGGCATTTTGGGCAAATGTTTTAGAAAGAGTCCCCTTCCTTTACAGTAAATGGTTCCTGCATTTAAGTGGAATAACATCAGGCAGATAATTGTTTTCCACCAAGGGCCAGTTTTAAGCCTTACCAGTGCTTTTTTTTTGTGTCCCCCCCCCCTTTGAATGGCCCTCTTTTGAACATCCCCCAAAAGCCCACATTTTGCAAGTTCCTGTTTTGGGTGGATGTCTCTTATACCTTTGCCCTGCTGTCTTACGTAACAGCCCCCTACAAGAAAAAACCAAAAGGCTGATCTGGGCTTCGTCACATATTGCCGTGAGGAATGTGTTCTTTTTGAATTAAGGTGTGTCAGTGAAACTTTCCGTTTCCTCCCCTTGGAGAAACATTCAATCGGTGGGGGCGGCTCGGCCAGGCAAAAATTTCCTCTCCCTAGCCGGTTGCGTGGATCCTCACCTCGTTCTGTTGGATCTTAAGTGTCGTAAAAACAGCCCTTTTGGTAGGATCCAACTGGAGGGTTGACAAGTGACTATGCCCTTTTGCCAGATCCCCTCTGGGTCAAGGGGGGGGCCAGAGAAAGAGTAGGGGAAAACAACAAAATTTCTCATGTCAAACCTCAAGAAGGTTATCAAAATCCTCTGTATAAGGTGCTGGTTGATCCCAAAAAATTATAATACGTTGGGTTTTGTTGGCAGAAGGAAATCAATAAAAAGGAAGTTGATGGGGTCTGCATGTTGCCACTGGATCTGTTTCAATGTAGTACAAGGTATGTTTTATCAGGCTTAAAAAACACCATTTCAATTGTGTGGATTAACATCAATGTTGGGCATGAAAATTTTAAGAACACCACAACACCTCCTCCCTTTCCTTCCTGTCTCTTGTCATCCAGGTGTAGCCAGCAATTCTTCAAAAATTTTTTGATCCTTATAAAAATTTTCCCCAACAGCTATCATGTCAGGACGTCATATTCCAAAAAATTTGTAAAACTCAACATTAGTAATCCCCCAATGTTGGCCCACAGGATGCTGATGCTGGCTCCTCATGATAATGGTCAGCTTGAGGGGGGTGGGTGTGGGGAATGAAAATGCCTGCCCCGAGAGGTATGGTCTGGGGCAGCTCAGGATGTAGGTCTGTGGTTTGTATAAAGGGACAATCCCCCCTGCTGGGCTGGGATGGGTACAATGGGTGACATGTGAGAGTGTTCCCAATTCAGAATCCTGCGGTTTGTTCTGAGAACAGGTCTCAAACAGGTGGCCCCGTCTGTCAAGTTCCTTTCCTTACATGGTCTCCTGGTGTCCTTTCTTGGAAATAATTACACCTGGGATTTGAGGGGTTGTTGGCATGGCCCCCCTTCCGGGGCAGCGAGCACAGCCTGGTGCCGGGGGGGGTGGACTGGATTTGTTGCCCCCCTGTGTTTTCATTTGTCCTCAGATTCTGCGCTGGAACTGTTTATGGAGGGTGGACGGCTGAGATGTCTTCCCCCCTCCCCGTCCTTTCCGTCCCTGCCCGTCCTCTCATTCGACGATGTGTCCTGCTGTTGTCTTTGGCGCGTGGTGATCAGGTGCATGATGTTCCCCGATCATTAACCCCCTCTCTGGTGGAGAAACTCCTGGCTCAGAACCCGATGGCACTGCTCCCGATTCTGGAATGGGGTCCCGGGAGGTGTGCTGACAGGTGAGGGTCAAGATTATGTGCCCATCAAGTGGACTGGCATGGTGAAGCGGGTGTGGTGTAGGAGAATTGTCCAAAGGGTTCCTCATTGTGGGAAAGGATTGTTCCCTCTGTGGTGGGTTAGAGGTTTTGTTAGAATTCCCAAGGTAGTTTTTAATCTTAGTCTTTGGGGTTGGTGACAGAATTAATTATTTTGAGTTAACCCGTGTGGGTTATCTTTTTTGTGTCGCCATCAGCTGGCATTGTCATGATCGGCTTACTGGCCTTCTACAATAGCTTGTAGGTCATCTAATGATTTGAGGAGCTCATGAAGTGCTTCCCTGTGATGGATTATCTTAGCTGCAACTTTACAACACAGCCCAAGAGGGCAGTCTTGATCTTTGGACAGGAGTCCCTGAGGTAGGACTTCTGAACCTTCCTCCTGTAGCTCCAGGCTTGTATCCACATATACCACAGGATTATGGATATCCTTCAATTTTCTGAAATTTTCAACCTGGCTGCAACAAAATTCTTCTTCTGGAATGCAATCTGTGTGGCAGTAGTTGGAACAAGTAGGCTCCTTACATCTAAGAAGAATTTTGTCCCTTGTGGTATACCCACAAACACTGCAGTAACTACTGGGACAATAGCCAGATAGCATAGATATTCTTGCTATTTTGCAATGTGAAGTCATCCCAGAGGAGGCTTGTAGGTTTGCAATGAAGTTCACAGGAGAGAGAGGGTGGGTGGTGGTATCGTGGGTGGGGTGGAGTATCGTGGGTGGGGTGGAGTATCGTGGGTGGGGGTGTTTATAGCGGGGTTGGTAGTGAGGGCGGCAGAGGGCCGACGAGCTGGAAGTGTTGCCTTCTCACTATCACTTAATAAACACTGTTTATTCTATCCACTTTTCCACTCACACGAGCTTTTAAATCTCTGCACAAAATTCAATTTAAACCAGCAAATAATAGAGCCTACAAGACTGGAGAATACACTAGACCTCATCTTCACTAACAATGATGATCTGATAAGAAATGTCACCATATCAAAAACAATATACTCAGATCACAACATAATTGAGGTTCAGACATGTATGCATGGAGCCCCAGACCGACAAAATGAGACTAGTCATGAGGGAGCATTCACCAAATTCAACTTCAATAACAAAAACATAAAGTGGGACCAAGTAAACCAAGTCCTAACCGATATAAGCTGGGAAGATATACTAAGCAACACAGACCCAAACTTATGCCTAGAACAGATTAACTCGGTGGCACTCGATGTATGCACAAGGCTTATTCCTCTAAGAAAAAGGAGGAGTAGATGTAAAATAGAAAGAGACAGGCGCTCCCTTTACAGGCGACGGAAAAGAATAACAGAGCGGCTAAAAGAGGTCAATATATCTGAAATGCGCAGGGAGACACTGGTCAGAGAAATAGCAAGCATCGAACTTAAGCTAAAAGAATCCTTTAGGAGTCAGGAATCGCGGGAAGAACTAAAAGCCATAAATGAAATCGAAAGAAACCCAAAGTATTTCTTCTCCTATGCCAAATCAAAATCGAGAACAACGTCCAGTATTGGGCCCCTACTTAAACAAGATGGGTCCTACACAGATGACAGCAAGGAAATGAGTGAGCTACTCAAGTCCCAATATGACTCAGTTTTTAGCAAGCCGCTAACCAGACTGAGAGTCGAAGACCAAAATGAATTTTTTATGAGAGAGCCACAAAATTTGACTAACACAAGCCTATCCGATGTTATCCTGACGCCAAATGACTTCGAACAGGCGATAAATGACATGCCCATGCACTCTGCCCCAGGGCCAGACTCATGGAACTCTGTGTTCATCAAGAACTGCAAGAAGCCCCTATCACGAGCCTTTTCCATCCTATGGAGAGGGAGCATGGACACGGGGGTCGTCCCTCAGTTACTAAAAACAACAGACATAGCCCCACTCCACAAAGGGGGCAGTAAAGCAACAGCAAAGAACTACAGACCAATAGCACTAACATCCCATATCATAAAAATCTTTGAAAGGGTCCTAAGAAGCAAGATCACCACCCATCTAGAAACCCATCAGTTACACAACCCAGGGCAACATGGGTTTAGAACAGGTCGCTCCTGTCTGTCTCAACTACTGGATCACTACGACAAGGTCCTAAATGCACTAGAAGACAAAAAGAATGCAGATGTAATATATACAGACTTTGCAAAAGCCTTCGACAAGTGTGACCATGGCGTAATAGCGCACAAAATGCGCGCTAAAGGAATAACAGGAAAAGTCGGTCGATGGATCTATAATTTCCTCACTAACAGAACACAGAGAGTAGTCGTCAACAGAGTAAAGTCCGAGGCAGCTACGGTGACAAGCTCTGTCCCACAAGGCACAGTACTAGCTCCCATCTTGTTCCTCATCCTCATATCCGACATAGACAAGGATGTCAGCCACAGCACCGTGTCTTCCTTTGCAGATGACACCCGAATCTGCATGACAGTGTCTTCCATTGCAGACACTGCAAGGCTCCAGGCGGACATCAACCAAATCTTTCAGTGGGCTGCAGAAAACAATATGAAGTTCAACGATGAGAAATTTCAATTACTCAGATATGGTAAACATGAGGAAATTAAATCTTCATCAGAGTACAAAACAAATTCTGGCCACAAAATAGAGCGAAACACCAACGTCAAAGACCTAGGAGTGATTATGTCGGAGGATCTCACCTTCAAGGACCATAACATTGTATCAATCGCATCTGCTAGAAAAATGACAGGATGGATAATGAGAACCTTCAAAACTAGGGAGGCCAAGCCCATGATGACACTCTTCAGGTCACTTGTTCTATCTAGGCTGGAATATTGCTGCACTCTAACAGCACCTTTCAAGGCAGGTGAAATTGCCGACCTAGAAAATGTACAGAGAACTTTCACGGCGCGCATAACGGAGATAAAACACCTCAATTACTGGGAGCGCTTGAGGTTTCTAAACCTGTATTCCCTGGAACGCAGGAGGGAGAGATACATGATTATATACACCTGGAAAATCCTAGAGGGACTAGTACCAAACTTGCACACGAAAATCACTCACTACGAAAGCAAAAGACTTGGCAGACGATGCACCATCCCCCCAATGAAAAGCAGGGGTGTCACTAGCACGTTAAGAGACCATACAATAAGTGTCAGGGGCCCGAGACTGTTCAACTGCCTCCCAGCACACATAAGGGGGATTACCAACAGACCCCTGGCAGTCTTCAAGCTGGCACTGGACAAACACCTAAAGACAGTTCCTGATCAGCCGGGCTGTGGCTCGTACGTTGGTTTGCGTGCAGCCAGCAGCAACAGCCTGGTTGATCAGGCGCTGATCCACCAGGAGGCCTGGTCACAGACCGGGCCGCGGGGGCGTTGACCCCCGAAACTCTCTCCAGGTAAACTCCAGGTAAACTAAAGGAAGATGTTACACAAATCAATATGTTGCATTGTACCAGTCACGTTGTTATAAAGCACCAGATGCTAGTACATACCACAAAACACATTTAATATTAGATAATATTAGATGCTCACTCTGAAGGCAATAGTGACGTCACTCCTAAGGCCTGCCGCTGTCCCCTCACTCACACCATGTCTTCACCATACCACACTTAAATATCACTGATATTGCTTATATTCACTTCAGTGGAGGAGTTGGCTTACTTGTACTAATGTGTTGTAGGTAGTTCTTCGTCACTGAACAGTTTTTATCCTCACCAACCCTCGTATTTAAGTAATATTAAGAAAGTTTGTGGAGCACACTGTGACACGTCTTCACCCTCTCTCTCTCTCTCTCTCTCTCTCTCTCTCTCTCTCTCTCTCTCTCTCTCTCTCTCTCTCTCTCTCTCTCTCTCCTGTCTCTCCTCTCTCTCTCTCTCTCTCTCTCTCTCTCTCCCTCTCACTCTCTCATGCCCCAAATTCCTGTTCCTCCGCCGCTTCTCTTACTCTCCCTCCTACTTTCTCCTACCTGGAACCAAATTTCCCTTCCCATTCTCTTCCTTTCCACACAAACAACAAAAATCGAAAACAAACACGACCCAAACAGGAGTGTAGCCACTACGGTACACGCCACTCTTTCACTAAAAAAAAAAAAAGTGTGTTGTATTTGCCTATACGAACAGTTCTTCGCAAAAGTGGATAAGTGAGAGAGAGAGAGAGAGAGAGAGAGAGAGAGAGAGAGAGAGAGAGAGAGAGAGAGAGAGAGAGAGAGAGAGAGAGAGAGAGAGAGAGAGAGAGAGAGAGAGAGAGAGAGAGAGAGAGAGAGACCTGTAAATTCATATAGGGAGGGAGAGTTTATAAGAAAAGCGGAGATGGGAGAGCAAAGATGAGAGGAGGGGAGAGGGGAGAGAGAAGATAACAGAGCAGTGGGAAGCAAGAAGGGGATGACAGGGCTAGAGACTGTTTTAATCTCCCTTCCCAACATGTCCTCCCCACTTGTGCAAAAAATACAGCTCCAGTGTTACCCCTTGTGTTACCTCCTGTGTTACCTATGTTACCCCCTGTGTTACTTCCTGTGTTACCTATGTTACCCCCTGTGTTACCTCTTGTGTTACCTATGTTACCCCCTGTGTTACCTATGTTACCCCCTGTGTTACCTCCTGTGTTACCTATGTTACCCCCTGTGTTACCTCCTGTGTTGCCTCTTATGTTACTTCCCCGTGTTACCTCCAATGTTACCCCCTGTGTTACCTATGTTACTTCCTGTGTTACCGCCTATGTTACCTCCTATGTTACTTCCTGTGTTACCTTCTATGTTACCTCCTGTGTTACCTATGTTACTTCCTGTGTTACCTCCAATGTTACCCCCCTGTGTTACCTCCAATGTTACCTCCAGTGTTACCTCCTATGTTACCTCCTGTGTTACCTCCTATGTTACCTCCTGTGTTACCTGTGCTACTTCCTGTGTTACCTCCTATGTTACCCCTTGTGTTACCTCCAATGTTACCTCCTGTGTTACCTCCAATGTTACCTCCTGTGTTACCTCCTGTGTTAACTCTGTTACCCCCTGTGTTACCTCCAATGTTACTTCCTGTGTTACCTCCAATGTTACCTCTTGTGTTACCTTCTATGTTACCTCCTGTGTTGGTAGGTAAGACACATAGGCAACAGTTAGGCAACTTTATTCCGAAACGTTTCGCCTACACAGTAGGCTTCTTCAGTCGAATACAGAAAGTAGGCAGGAACAGTAGAGATATGAAGACGATGTAATTAGTCCATCACCCTTGAGGTCGTAGAATTTGAGGTTGTCAGTCCCTCGGCCTGGAGAAGTTCAGTTCCATAGTCAAATGTGACACCACCTATGACTGCTACACCTCTCCTGCCATACGGTTTATAAACTGCTTCTCCGCTCATATGCCGTATTCTATTCAAGATTGATGGACTGATCACATCGACTCAAGGTTGAGGGACTGATTACCTCATTCTCCTCCTGTTCTTCAAGTTTATCCTTTGTATGGACTGATGAAGCCACTGTGTGGCGAAACGTTTCCTCAATAAAGATACCCAAGAGTTGCACATGTGTCTAATTTATCAACATGTCGGTTCTCTGAACCATTCATCTACACACATATATATATATATATATATATATATATATATATATATATATATATATATATATATATATATATATATATATATAAGTATTTGAGTGTGTGTGTGTTCTCACCTATTTGTACTCACCTATTTGTGGTTGCAGGGGTTGATTCATAGCTCCTGGCACTGCCTCTTCACTGATTGCTACAAGGTCCTCTCTCTCCCTGCTCCATGAGCTTTATCAAACCTCGCCTTAAAACTATGTATGGTTCCTGCCTCCACTACGTCACTTTCTAGACTATTCCACTGCTTGACAGCTCTATGACTGAAAAAAATACTTCCTAACATCCCTTTGACTCATCTGAGTCTTCAACTTCCAATTGTGACCCCTTGTTTCTGTGTCCCATCTCTGGATCATCCTGTCTTTGTCCCCCTTGTCTATTCAGCGCAGTATTTTATATGTCGTTATCATGTCTTCCCTGACCCTCCTGTTCTCCATTGTCGTCAGGCCAATTTCCCTTAGCCTTTCGTCGTAGGACAATCCCCTTAGCTCTGGGACTAGTCTTGTTGCAAACCTTTGCACTTTCTCTAATTTCTTGACGTGCTTGACCAGGTGTGGATTCCGTACTGGTGCTGCATACTCCAGTATGGGCCTGACGTATATGGTGCACAGAGTCTTGAACGATTCCTTTCTGAGGTATCGGAACACTATCCTTATGTTTGCCAGACACCCGTATGATGCCTCAGTTATCTGATTGATGTGCGCCTCAGATATGCTCGGTGTTATACTCATCCCAAGATCTTTTTCCTTGAATGAGGTTTGCAGTCTTTGGCCACCTAGACTATACTGTGTCTGCGGTCTTCTTTGTCCTTCCCCGATCATCATGACTTTGCATTTGGCAGGGTTATATTCAAGGAGACAGTTGCTGGACCAGGCTTGTAGCCTGTCCAGGTCTCTTTGTAGTCCTGCCTGATCCTCGACCGATTTGATTCTTATTAACTTCATTTCATCTGCAAACAAGAACACTTCTGAGTCTATCCCTTCCCTTACGTCATTCACATATACCATGGGTGTGTGTGTGTGTGTGTGTGTGTGTGTGTGTGTGTGTGTGTGTGTGTGTGTGTGTGTGTGTGTGTGTGTGTGTGTGTGTGTGTGTAAGTGTGTGTGTGTGTGTGTGTGTGTGTGTGTGTGTGTGTGTGTGTGTGTGTGTGTGTGTACTCACCTAATTGTACTCACCTAATTGTGGTTGCAGGGGTCGAGACTCAGCTCCTGGCCCCGCCTCTTCACTTATTGCTACTGGATCCTCTCTCTCTCTGCTTCCTGAGCTTTGTCATACCTCTTCTTAAAACTATGTATGGTTCCTGCCTCCACTACTTCACTTGCTAGGCTATTCCACTTGCTGGCAACTCTATGACTGAAGAAATACTTCCTAACGTCCCTGTGACTCGTCTGAGTCTTCAGCTTCCAGTTGTGACCCCTTGTCCCTGTGTCCTCTCTCTGGAACATCCTATCTCTGTCCACCTTGTCTATTCCCCGCAGTATCTTGTATGTCGTTATCATGTCTTCCCTGACCCTTCTGTCCTCCAGTGTCGTCAGTCCGATTTCCCTTAACCTTTCCTCGTGTGTGTGTGTGTGTGTGTGTGTGTGTGTGCGTGTGTGTGTATGTACTCACCTAGTTGAGGTTGCAGGAGTCGAGTCCGAGCTCCTGGCCCCCGCCTCTTCACTGGTCGCTACTAGGTCACTCTCCCTGAACCGTGAACTTTATCATACCTCTGCTTAAAGCTATGTATGGATCCTGCCTCCTCTACTTCGCTTCCCAAACTATTTAGCAACAGGGAACGTACACAGTGTCTTCAGCAACAGGGAACGTACACAGTGTCTCCAGCAACAGGGAACGTACACAGTGTCTTCAGCAACAGGGAACGTACACAGTGCCTTCAGCAACAGGGAACGTACACAGTGTCTTCAGCAACAGGGAACGTACACAGTGCCTTCAGCAACATGGAACGTACACAGTGTCTTCAGCAACAGGGAACGTACACAGTGTCTTCAGCAACAGGGAACGTACACAGTGTCTTCAGCAACAGGGAACGTACACAGTGTCTTCAATAACAGGGAACGTACACAGTGTCTTCAGCAACAGGGAACGTACAGTGTCTTCAGCAACAGGGAACGTACACAGTGCCTTCAGCAACAGGGAACGTACACAGTGTCTTCAATAACAGGGAACGTACACAGTGTCTTCAGCAACAAGGAACGTAATCTCAGGGTTCCTGAGGTGACATCCTTGCTGGTGCTTCTGAAAGTTTTCAGTCAGTCAAAACTTGCTCGGGGATCCTGTCTTGGGATTTACATCCTTGAAGAGCGTCAACAAACCCAGATTTTATTGACTGAAGCAAAATCCTTGCATCTCAAACCATATTATTATTATTATTATTATTATTATTATTATTATTATTATTATTATTATTATTATTATTATTATTAATTTAATTATTATCATTATTAATTTATTTATTATTATTATTACAGTGATACCTCTCATATCCGAACTATATGGACCAAGACAAGTTGGGAAACACGGGGTTTCCGGATACGTAAGATATTAAAAATGCGCATCCGTACAGTCACATCGCCATCGGCGATGTGACTGTACGGCTCGAATAACATCCTGTACGGCTCGAATAACATCCTGTACGGCTCGAATAACATCCTGTACGGCTCGAATAAGAAAGTTTCTTTGTCTTGGTGTTTTACCTTCAAATTTCATATATTTTCTTATTTCGTGCAGTAACTGTTCGATCTGTCCTTCACGTTTTGTGGTTATCATGAATTAGCTGTTTATTATAGTGTTTAATGCTTGTGTGTGAGTGTTGCAGTTGGCTACTATACTAGCAGTACTGTAGTCACAGTGTCAGAGTGTGCAGCAGTGAGGATGAATATGACATAATCAGTATTTAACATGGCACTGTTAACCGATACTCTAGTGTCTCAAGGCACGTAGATTAACACTGTAATGTCTCAAGGCATGTAGACTACCACTGAAGTGTCTCAAGGCACGTAGATTAACACTGTAATGTCTCAAGGCATGTAGACTACCACTGAAGTGTCTCAAGGCATGTAGACCACCACTGTAGTGTCTCAAGGCATGTAGACCACCACTGTAGTGTCTCAAGGCATGTAGACCACCACTGAAGTGTCTCAAGGCATGTAGACCACCACTGTAGTGTCTCAAGGCATGTAGATCACCACTGTAGTGTCTCAAGGCATGTAGACCACCACTGTAGTGTCTCAAGGCATGTAGACTACCACTGTAGTGTCTCAAGGCATGTAGACCACCACTGTAGTGTCTCAAGGCATGTAGATCACCACTGTAGTGTCTCAAGGCATGTAGACTACCACTGTAGTGTCTCAAGGCATGTAGACTAACACCGTAATGTCTCAAGGCACTGTAGACTACCACTGAAGTGTCTCAAGGCATGTAGACTACCACTGTAGTGTCTCAAGGCATGTAGACTAACACCGTAATGTCTCAAGGCACTGTAGACTACCACTGAAGTGTCTCAAGGCATGTAGACCACCACTGTAGTGTCTCAAGGCATGTAGACCACCACTGTAATGTCTCAAGGCATGTAGATCACCACTGTAGTGTCTCAAGGCATGTAGATCACCACTGTAGTGTCTCAAGGCATGTAGATCACCACTGTAGTGTCTCAAGGCATGTAGACCACCACTGTAGTGTCTCAAGGCATGTAGACTACCACTGTAGTGTCTCAAGGCATGTAGACCACCACTGTAGTGTCTCAAGGCATGTAGATCACCACTGTAGTGTCTCAAGGCATGTAGACTACCACTGTAGTGTCTCAAGGCATGTAGATCACCACTGTAGTGTCTCAAGGCATGTAGACCACCACTGTAGTGTCTCAAGGCACTGTAGACTACCACTGAAGTGTCTCAAGGCATGTAGATCACCACTGTAGTGTCTCAAGGCATGTAGACTACCACTGTAGTGTCTCAAGGCATGTAGACTAACAATATAATGTCTCAAGGCACTGTAGACTACCACTGAAGTGTCTCAAGACCTTGTTGACAAACACTGTCGTGTTTACAAGCAGCGTAGATTCATAATGCAGTATCTCATGGCACTGTGATGAACACGGTATTGTCTCAAGACACTGCAGATCAAATGGTAGTGCCTTATTACAGTGTAAAAAATAATGTTGCTTATCAAGACACTGTACCAACATTACAGTATTTCATAACACTGTGGACGACCCCGGCCCCTCTAGTGTTTAAAGACACTGTAGACCCAGAATGTAGCTACCCAAGAAATTGTAAATCAACACTATAGTTACAAGGAACTGTTGACAAACATTACAGACGCTCAAGATGATAAATCAATGAGATGGTGACTCAAACCATGTTAGACTAACATTAAGTTGGAATTTATATTAGACTAACATTAAGTTGGAATTTATATTAGACTAACATTGAGTTGGAATTTATATTAGACTAACATTAAGTTGGAATTTATATTAGACTAACATTAAGTTGGAATTTATATTAGACTAACATTAAGTTGGAATTTATATTAGACTAACATTAAGTTGGAATTTATATTAGACTAACATTAAGTTGGAATTTATATTAGACTAACATTAAGTTGGAATTTATATTAGACTAACATTAAGTTGGAATTTATATTAGACTAACATTAAGTTGGAATTTATATTAGACTAACATTAAGTTGGAATTTATATTAGACTAACATTAAGTTGGAATTTATATTAGACTAACATTAAGTTGGAATTTATATTAGACTAACATTAAGTTGGAATTTATATTAGACTAACATTAAGTTGGAATTTATATTAGACTAACATTAAGTTGGAATTTATATAGAGCTGTTTTAGAAAGTTTCATGTATAACAGAGTCTCAGCCCTAGTGCAGGTAAGCACATTTCAACTCTATACTTGCTAACATGCAAATGATTGCTTTGCTACAGTCTGCTGCAGCTGAGTACAAGCAAACCTTGTTAAGGTCTGTCCTCTAAATATGGAAATTAAGGCAAGGATCTGGGAACACATCCTGGAATCCTTTCTACTACCCTTGTCATGACCATCACTTTCACTACCACACCAACCACAATCAAGACTACCAACACAACCACCACCATCATCATCATCATCATTTTTAATACCACCGACCAGCACGACCTATCACCACCACCACCACCACCACCACCACCACCACCACCACCACCACCACCACCACCACCACCACACATGCACCGAGGGTTGTGAGTACATTCTAGTAGATCACTTTCAACTTTATTCGAGAGGAGTGAGGTATTCCTGCCTGTGATGTTGAAGTTACACGCAGTCTTGGCGTTCCTTGTGTTGTCGTGAGGTCATAAAACAAACAAACAAATAAACCATTTCCTCCTCCCCCCCTTCCCACATACACACGTGTCATGGATTGCTATTATTGCACGAGTCATTGTAGATATGCTCACACAAACACAAACACACACACACAAACACACACACACACACAGACACACACACAACACACACACACACACACACACACACACACACACACACACACACACACACACACACACACACACACACACACACACACACACACACACACACACACACACACACACACTACATAGTAGGACCAAACGGACTACATATTATGAACAATTCAGTCAAGGGGCCCTACAGTGGTGATTGCAGTTATGTACAACCTGCCACAGAACAGCAGGAGGCCAAGAAAAGAATATGAAGAGAGCAACAAAGCAATGGTGACACACTAGCGGAGAAGGCCAGAAGAGCTCCCATGCCGAAGGCAGAGCTACTACTTATGGGTGATTTCAATCACAAGGAGATCGACTGGGAAAACCTGGAGCCTCATGGAGGACCCGAAGCATGGAGAGTCAAGATGTTGGAGGTGGTACTGAAAAACTTCATGCATCAACATGTCAGGGAAACTACCAGAGAGAGAGCAGAGAGGACGAACTAGTAAGACTGCACCTCGTATTCACTTTGAGTAGTTCAGACATCGAGGACATCACATACGAAAACCTCTGGGAGCAAGTGATCACGTGGTTCTGAGCTTCGAATACATAGTAGAGTTACAATTGGAGAGGGAAGCAGGCATAGGATGGGAGAACCCTAACCACGAAAGGGGGACTACACACGCATTAGGAATTTCCTGCAAGAGGTTCAGTGGGAAAGAGAAATGGTGGGGAAAATCAGATATCAAAATGATGGACTATGTGATAACAAAATGCAAGGAGGCAGAGGAGAGGTTCGTTCCCAAGGGCAACAGAAATAATGGAAAGACCAGAACGAGCCCTTGGTTCATCTAAAGGTGTATAGAGGCAAAAACTAAGTGCAGTAGAGAATGAAAAAAGTACAGAAGACAAAGGACACAGGAAAATAAAGAGATTATTCGAAGAGCCAGAAATGAATATGCACCGATAAGAAGGGAGGCTCAGTGACAATACGAAAACGACATAGCATCGACAGCCAAGCTGTTGTATAGAAACATCAAGAGGAAAACAAAATCAGATAATCAGGCTGAGGAAGGAAGGTGGGGAGCTCAAAAGAAACGACCGAGAAGTATGTGAGGAGCTCAACATGAGATTTAAAGAAGTATTTACAGTGGAGAGAGAAAGGATTCCAGAAAGCCAGAATAGTGTGGTACAGCAACAAGTGCTGTAAGAAATACACACAACCGAAGAGGAGGGGAAGACCCTGCTAAGTAAACTAGATACCTCAAAGGCGGTGGGACCGGACATCTCTCCATGGGTCCTTAGAGAGAGATCAGAGACGCTGTGTGTGCCACAAACAACAATCTTCAACACATTCATTGAAACTGGGCAACTACCAGAGGTATGGAAGATGGCAAATGAAGTCCCAGTTTTTAAGAAAGGAGATAGACACGTGGTATTAAACTGCAGACCAGTATCACTGACATGTACAATATGTAAAATCATGGAGAAGATTATCAAGAGGAGAGTAGTGAAGCACCTACAAAGGAACAAGCTTATACACGACAACCAGTATGCTTACAGGGAATGGAAATCCTGTGTCACAAACCTATTGAGTTTTATGACAAGATAACTGAAGTAAGACACGAGAGAGCGAGGTGGGTAGATTGCATTCGACACAGAAGAAGGCCTTCGACGCAGATCCACGCAAGATATTAGTGCAAAAGCTAGAGGATCAGGCACACATAACAGGAAGGCACTGCAATGGATCAAAAGGATACCTGACAGGGAGACAACAACAAGTCATTGTACGTGAGGAAGTGTCAGAGTGGGCGCCTGTGACAAGCGGGGTTCCACAGAGGTCAGTCATTGGACCGATGCTGTTTCTTGCATATGTGAATGATGTGATGGAAGGAATACACTCATAATTGTCCCTGTTTACAAATGATGTGAAGTTAATGACGAGAATGAAATCGGATGAGGATCAGGCCGGAATACAAAGAAACCTGGACAGGCCGCAAGCCTGGTCCAGCAACTGGCTTCCTGAATTTAACCCCACCAAATGCAAAGTCATGAAGATCGAGGGAGGGCAAAAAAGACCGCAGACAGAGTACAGGCAAGGGGGCCAAAGTCTGCAAACCTCACTCAAGGAACAGAATCTTGGGTTGAATATAACACCGGGCACATCTCCTGAGGCGCACATCAACCAAATAACTGCTTCAGCATATGGGCGCCTGGCAAACCTAAGAATAGCGTTCCGATACCTCAGTAGGGAATCGTTCAAGATTTTGTACACCGTGTACGTCAGGCCCATATTGAAGTATGCATCACCTTTTTGGAAACCACACCTGGTCAAGTACGTCAACATATTAAAGAAAGTGCGAACGTCTGCAACAAGACTAGTTCGAGAGCTAAGGGGAATGTCCTAATAAGAAAGGTTAACGGAAATCGACCTTATGACGCTGGAGGACAAGGGAGTTAGGGGGGACATGATAACGACGTATAAAATACTGCGAGGTATTGACAAGGTGAACAAAGACTTGATGTCCCAGAAATATGACACAACAACAAGGGGTCACAATTGGAAGTTGAAGACTCACATGAGTCAGAGCAATGTTAGGAAGTATTTCTTCAGTCACAGAGTTGTCAGGAAGTGGAACAGTCTCGAAAGTGACGTAGTGGAGGCAGGATCCATACATAGTTTTAAGATGAGATATGATAAAGCTCATGGAGCTGGGAGGGAGAGGACCTAATAGCAACCAGTGAAGACGCGGGGCCAGGAGCTATGTCTCGACTCCTTCAACCACAATTAGGTGAGTACACACAAACACACGCACACACACACACACACACACACACACACACACACACACACACACACACACACACACACACACACACACACACACACACACACACACACACACGTACTCTCTAGTGGATAATCATCATTCTGTTAATAATACTTCCTGGTATAAGCTTGTCATGGCATCATTCTGAATGTTTTATGAAATAATGTGATACTTCAACCCCAGGGGTCACTTCATCAGGACTGCCAGTGTGGCACTCACTTTCAGTGTTATAATTTTATACTGTCCCAAGGGTTAAACTTTCCATGTATTACTGACTTGTGTTATTATCATGATTTAATCCCATAATATCGTGATTACTTAGGAAGTGTATTCGCTGGCAGTTGTACTCTGCCTGGCTACGAGTATGTTTGAGTGTGCTAACTACCGTACACTTACATACTGTTCTAGACCCCTTGAATTAGTGTGTAAGAGGTGAGTGCCTCAAGGTAGTGTTGCTCTGTGTTATCCACCTATCTTCTCTCCTTCTAAACAATGTTTCTACACAAGTCTCTTTGTTTAGATAAATTGGTTTGGACCTGTATATAGCTCTAAATTGTATATATATATATATATATATATATATATATATATATATATATATATATATATATATATATATATATATATATATATATATATATATATATATATATACATATATATATATATACAATTTATATATATATATATATATATATATATATATATATATATATATATATATATATATATATATATATATATATATATATATATATATATATATATGTCGTGCCGAATATATAAAACTGGTCAATTAGCAAGAACTCATTTAAAATTAAGTCCTTTCTAAAATTTTCTCTTATACGTTTAAAGATCAATTTTTTTTCATTAATGTTAATGTAAAAATTTTTAATTTTGCACCAAAAGAATCTTAGAAAACTTACCTAACCTTATTATAACAAGAACAATTTATTTTAGCCTAACCCAGCTAAATATATTTTAGATTTGTTTACAATAATTTAATACTAAACAAACACAGTGAAATATATTTTTTTCGTTAGGTTCAGAATGATTTTGGCGAAATTATTGCATACACAAATTTTCACTTGTCCTATATGGCAAGATGAACGTTGCTATTTAAGCCAAGATGGCAAGTTCTGCCTATTCGGCACGACATATATATATATATATATATATATATATATATATATATACAGTAAGATCACAATAAACAGGTATTACAATATGCAGAAAAAACATTGCTAAATAATAATGCAATACAAACTTAGAAAGAATTCCTTAGATTCCATAAACAGTAATTTTAATAAAACAATAAAATCTCTACTGAGAGGGAAAGATGAATTAATTAAAAAATTACTGACCGCCAGTCTATCTTTACCGTATATGTATGGACTAATAAAAACACACAAACCAGGTAATCCAACGAGACCTATTATTACCTCCATGGGTTCAGTTTCCTATAAATTATCTAAAGAGCTAATAGATACGTTGAGCCCAATTGTTGGTAAAATTTCTAACTTTAATTTTATTAACAATACAGATTTATTAGATACATTAAGCATCATGATTTATTTAAAAGATTACAGCATGGTTAGCTTTGATGTTACTTCTTTGTTTACAAAAGTTCTAGTTGATGATTCATTAAGTTTCCTATCTGAAGAACTTGTTAATTACGATTTACCAGTGCTAGTATCTGCTATCATTGAGCTTTTTAAACTTTGTATTGTTAAAGCAAAGTTTGTGTTAAATGGGGAACGATGATTTTTAAATTTAAAATTTACAGAAAACCACCAAATTACTCTTCTTATGTGCACTATTATTCTTCATATAATGATAGTGTTGAACTTCGTGTATTCTCTTCAATGTTTATAAGAACTTTGCCTATTTGCTGCCCAGAGTTCATAAAAATCTTGAATATTTATGAAACAGCTAATGCTCTAAAATAACCAAAACACTCCATTGATAAATCTTTTAAAATTGCTAGAAATACATTTTACATTTAAGAAAAGGACAACCAACCTTATTCAACTAAAAATATGTTGGTTGTCCTTTACCATGAAAACTTTCTTGATATATCATCTCTACATGATACAGTTAAAAAAAGCTTCTGATTAAAAATTCTTCCCAAAATGCCGAAGAGTGTGTCCAAGATTCCTTGAAAAAAATATGATAATTTATTACAGTGAAGCTGGGAGAAATCATAAACTAAAACTACACCAACGAGAATACAGCAATACAAGTGGATAAGAGACTAATGCTCCTTTAATTCATGTGAGACATTTTAACCATCCAATTGCTTTTCTAAAGGCCAAGAAAGTTATATCAAGCAAGTCCTTGTTGAGAGAAATGTAACAGAATTAAGTTTAATTAAAAAAGGTTTTGAAATTAATATGAGTATTACTTTAGGATTATAAAAATTGTTTTTATTTATAATTAGTAAAATTTGGGAAGGATTTAAGATACATTCGACAAGTTAAAATCTTAAAACTTGGATAGAATATAAGCTGTGTTTGACAGATCCTTGACCACCTACCTGCATCGTCATAAAAAGGTCAGGTGTTGTAAGTTGACATCGAGGTGCAATCTCCTCCTTATATGCCTCTCTGTTGATCTTTAATAATGTGAGAAATCACGAAAGAGCTTGGAATGTCACTATTTTTTTGACAGTGGTTATTCTGCATATATTGTGCCCATTGATTATTATTTTACTAAGTTATAATCTTTCTATGTTAAAACTGTTTTATTAAGGCTGGCTAATTAATATTTTATTGTTATATTTCACTGTGCATATTCTCATAAGTATTCACATACTCAAATACATGTATAATCCTTACTTTCGTGTGTGCTGGTAAGTATACTGTTATAAATGCCATTCTTGAGTTTACTGTATACTAATACTATTACCTTGACTGAGTATTCATTATTTACAGTTTGTTTCTTAAATTATAGAGTAAATTCGTAGTGCTGCCACCGTTTCTGTTTAATAAAAAAATACTTTTCAAAATATAACTTACTCTAAATAGAAATTAAATCAATTAATTTTTATTTTTTATAATTGTTTATTACTAAGGATCCTGCAGGTAAATTTTGGTACCTCTTACTCTTAGACACACACACACACACACACACACACACAGACACAAATGAGTCAGAGAGATAGTAGGAAGTATTTCTTCAGTCATAGAGTTGTAAGGCAGTGGAATAGCCTAGAAAATGACGTAGTGGAGGCAGGAACCATACACAGTTTTAAGACGAGGTTTGATAAAGCTCATGGAGCGGGGAGAGAGAGGGCCTAGTAGCAACCGGTGAAGAGGCGGGGCCAGGAGCTAGGACTCGACCCCTGCAACCACAAATAGGTGAGTACACACACACACACACACTCACACACACACACACACACACACACATACACACACACACACACACACACACACACACACAGACACACACACACACCACACGACGGGAAATCCTGTGTCACAAACCTACTGGAGTTCTATGACATGGTGACAGCAGTAAGACAAGAGAGAGAGGGGTGGGTGGATTGCATTTTCTTGGACTGCAAGAAGGCGTTTGACACAGTTCCACACAAGAGATTGGTGCAAAAACTGGAGGACCAAGCAGGGATAACAGGGAAGGCACTACAATGGATCAGGGAATACTTGTCAGGAAGACAGCAGCGAGTCATGGTACGTGGCGAGGTGTCAGAGTGGGCACCTGTGACCAGCGGGGTCCCGCAGGGGTCAGTCCTAGGACCAGTGCTGTTTCTGGTATTTGTGAACGACATGACGGAAGGAATAGACTCTGAGGTGTCCCTGTTTGCAGATGACGTGAAGTTGATGAGAAGAATTCACTCGATCGAAGACCAGGCAGAACTACAAAGGGATCTGGACAGGCTGCAGACCTGGTCCAGCAATTGGCTCCTGGAGTTCAATCCCACCAAGTGCAAAGTCATGAAGATTGGGGAAGGGCAAAGAAGGCCGCAGACGGAGTACAGTCTAGGGGGTCAGAGACTACAAACCTCACTCAAGGAAAAAGATCTTGGGGTGAGTATAACACCAGGCACATCTCCTGAAGCGCACATCAACCAAATAACTGCTGCAGCATATGGGCGCCTAGCAAACCTCAGAACAGCATTCCGACATCTTAATAAGGAATCATTCAGGACCCTGTACACCGTGTCCGTTAGGCCCATATTGGAGTATGCGGCACCAGTTTGGAACCCACACCTAGCCAAGCACGTGAAGAAACTAGAGAAAGTGCAAAGGTTTGCAACAAGACTAGTCCCAGAGCTAAGAGGTATGTCCTACGAGGAGAGGTTAAGGGAAATCTACCTGACGACACTGGAGGACAGGAGAGATAGGGGGGACATGATAACGACATACAAAATACTGAGAGGAATTGACAAGGTGGACAAAGACAGGATGTTCCAGAGATTGGACACAGTAACAAGGGGACACAGTTGGAAGCTGAAGACACAAATGAATCACAGGGATGTTAGGAAGTATTTCTTCAGCCACAGAGTAGTCAGTAAGTGGAATAGTTTGGGAAGCGATGTAGTGGAGGCAGGATCCATACATAGCTTTAAGCAGAGGTATGATAAAGCTCACGGCTCAGGGAGAGTGACCTAGTAGCGATCAGTGAAGAGGCGGGGCCAGGAGCTCGGACTCGACCCCCGCAACCTCAACTAGGTGAGTACAACTAGGTGAGTACAGCAATTGGCTCCTGGAGTTCAATCCCACCAAGTGCAAAGTCATGAAGATTGGGGAAGGGCAAAGAAGACCGCAGACAGAGTACAGTCTAGGGGGCCAGAGACTACAAACCTCACTCAAGGAAAAAGATCTTGGGGTGAGTATAACACCAAGAACATCTCCTGAAGCGCACATCAACCAAATAACTGCTGCAGCATATGGGCGCCTGGCAAACCTCAGAACAGCATTCCGACATCTTAATAAGGAATCGTTCAGGACCCTGTACACCGTGTACGTTAGGCCCATATTGGAGTATGCGGCACCAGTTTGGAACCCACACCTAGCCAAGCACGTAAAGAAACTAGAGAAAGTGCAAAGGTTTGCAACAAGACTAGTCCCAGAGCTAAGAGGTATGTCCTACGAGGAGAGGTTAAGGGAAATCAACCTGACGACACTGGAGGACAGGAGAGATAGGGGGGACATGATAACGACATACAAAATACTGAGAGGAATTGACAAGGTGGACAAAGACAGGATGTTCCAGAGATTGGACACAGTAACAAGGGGACACAGTTGGAAGTTGAAGACACAGATGAATCACAGGGATGTTAGGAAGTATTTCTTCAGCCGCAGAGTAGTCAATAAGTGGAATAGTTTGGGAAGCGATGTAGTGGAGGCAGGATCCATACATAGCTTTAAGCAGAGGTATGATAAAGCTCACGGCTCAGGGAGAGTGACCTAGTAGCGATCAGTGAAGAGGCGGGGCTAGGAGCTAGGACTCGACCCCCGCAGCAACCTCAACTAGGTGAGTACAACTAGGTGAGTACACACACACACACACACACACACAGGTTTGCGACAAGGTTAGTTCCAGAGCTAAGGGGAATGTCCTATGAAGAAAGATTAAGGGAAATCGGCCTGACGACACTGGAGGACAGGAGGGTCAGGGGAGACATGATAACGACATATAAAATACTGCGTGGAATAGACAAGGTGGACAAAGACAGGATGTTCCAGGGAGGGGACACAGAAACAAGAGGCCACAATTGGAAGTTGAAGACACAAATGAGTCAGAGAGATAGTAGGAAGTATTTCTTCAGTCATAGAGTTGTAAGGCAGTGGAATAGCCTAGAAAATGACGTAGTGGAGGCAGGAACCATACACAGTTTTAAGACGAGGTTTGATAAAGCTCATGGAGCGGGGAGAGAGAGGGCCCAGTAGCAACCGGTGAAGAGGCGGGGCCAGGAGCTAAGACTCGACCCCTGCAACCACAAATAGGTGAGTACAAATAGGTGAGTACACACACACACACACACACACAAACACACACACCAGCAGAGGTCAGTCAAAGCAGAACAGAACAGCAAGGGCAAGCACACACACAACTATTCTCAGAACCATACAACCTATCACACCATCCCAACACACCCTACAATCCATACCCACAGCCTCCACCCAACACCGAGCTATAGAACCCCACAGTATGCCACCAGGTCTCCCACCCTCACAGGCCCCCCAAACCACAGTGTTGGAAAGGAAACTGAAGGTATGGTACACAAACGCTGATGGAATAACAAATAAGTGGGAGGAGTGGCAAGAAAGAGTCAAAGAAGCATCACCGGACATCATAGCTCTCACAGAAACCAAGCTTACAGGTATGATAACAGATGCCATCTTTCCAACGGGATACCAAATCCTGAGGAAAGACAGAGGGAACAGGGGGGGTGGAGGAGTGGCGTTGCTGATCAAAAATCGCTGGAATTTTGATGAGCTGGAGAGAGGAGATAGCGGAGAAGAAAGTGATTACATAGTGGGAACACTTCACTCTGGAGGTCCCAAGGTGGTAATAGCAGTGATGTATAACCCACCACAGAACAGCAGGAGGCCAAGGCAAGAGTACGACGAGAGCAATAGAGCGATGGTTGACACACTGGCTAGAGTGGCCAGAAGAGCTCATGCATGCAGGGCAAAGCTCCTGATCATGGGTGACTTTAACCACAAGGAGATAGATTGGGAGAACTTGGACCCACATGGGGGCCAAGATACTTGGAGGGCTAAGATGATGGAGGTGGTACTGGAGAACTTCATGTACCAACACGTAAGGGACACTACAAGAGAGAGAGGAGAGGATGAACCAGCAAGGCTGGACTTAGTATTCACCTTCAGTAGTGCAGATATCGAGGACATCACATATGAAAGACCCCTTGGGGCCAGTGACCATGTGGTTGTAAGCTTCGAATACACAGTAGAGCTACAAGTGGAGGGAGAAGCAGGAAGGCCAGGACGAATGAAGCCAAACTACAAGAAAGGGGACTACACAGGAATGAGGAACTACCTGAACGGGGTTCAGTGGGACAGAGAACTGGCAGGGAAACCAGTTAATGAGATGATGGAATATGTAGCAATAAAATGCAAGGAGGCTGAGGAGAGGTTTGTACCCAAGGGTAACAGGAGTAATGAAAAAGCCAGGATGAGCCCATGGTTTACCCAAAGGTGCAGGGAGGCAAAAACCAAGTGTGCTAGGGAATGGAAGAAATATAGAAGGCAAAGGACCCAGGAGAATAAGGAGAACAGTCGTAGAGCCAGAAATGAATATGCACAGATAAGAAGGGAGGCCCAAAGACAATATGAAAATGACATAGCAGCGAAAGCCAAATCTGACCCGAAACTGTTGTACAGCCACATCAGGAGGAAAACAACAGTCAAGGACCAGGTAATCAGGCTAAGGAAGGAAGGAGGAGAGACAACAGGAAATGACCGGGAAGTATGTGAAGAACTCAACAAGAGATTCAAAGAAGTGTTCACAGAGGAGACAGAAGGGACTCCAGAAAGACGGAGAGGTGGGGCACACCACCAAGTGCTGGACACAGTGCACACAACCGAGGAAGAAGTGAAGAGGCTTCTGAGTGAGCTAGATACCTCAAAGGCAATGGGGCCAGATAACATCTCCCCATGGGTATTGAGAGAGGGAGCAGAGGCGCTATGTGTACCCCTAACAACAATATTCAATACATCTATCGAAACAGGGAGATTGCCTGAGGCATGGAAGACAGCAAATGTAGTCCCAATCTTTAAAAAAGGAGACAGACATGAAGCATTAAACTACAGACCAGTGTCACTGACATGTATAGTATGCAAAATCATGGAGAAGATTATCAGGAGAAGAGTGGTGGAACACCTAGAAAGGAATGATCTCATCAACAGCAGCCAGCATGGTTTCAGGGACGGGAAATCCTGTGTCACAAACCTACTGGAGTTCTATGACATGGTGACAGCAGTAAGACAAGAGAGAGAGGGGTGGGTGGATTGCATTTTCTTGGACTGCAAGAAGGCGTTTGACACAGTTCCACACAAGAGATTGGTGCAAAAACTGGAGGACCAAGCAGGGATAACAGGGAAGGCACTACAATGGATCAGGGAATACTTGTCAGGAAGACAGCAGCGAGTCATGGTACGTGGCGAGGTGTCAGAGTGGGCACCTGTGACCAGCGGGGTCCCGCAGGGGTCAGTCCTAGGACCAGTGCTGTTTCTGGTATTTGTGAACGACATGACGGAAGGAATAGACTCTGAGGTGTCCCTGTTTGCAGATGACGTGAAGTTGATGAGAAGAATACACTCGATCGAAGACCAGGCAGAACTACAAAGGGATCTGGACAGGCTGCAGAACTGGTCCAGCAATTGGCTCCTGGAGTTCAATCCCACCAAGTGCAAAGTCATGAAGATTGGGGAAGGGCAAAGAAGGCCGCAGACGGAGTACAGTCTAGGGGGTCAGAGACTACAAACCTCACTCAAGGAAAAAGATCTTGGGGTGAGTATAACACCAGGCACATCTCCTGAAGCGCACATCAACCAAATAACTGCTGCAGCATATGGGCGCCTAGCAAACCTCAGAACAGCATTCCGACATCTTAATAAGGAATCGTTCAGGACCCTGTACACCGTATACGTTAGGCCCATATTGGAGTATGCGGCACCAGTTTGGAACCCACACCTAGCCAAGCACGTAAAGAAACTAGAGAAAGTGCAAAGGTTTGCAACAAGACTAGTCCCAGAGCTAAGAGGTATGTCCTACGAGGAGAGGTTAAGGGAAATCAACCTGACGACACTGGAGGACAGGAGAGATAGGGGGGACATGATAACGACATACAAAATACTGAGAGGAATTGACAAGGTGGACAAAGACAGGATGTTCCAGAGATTGGACACAGTAACAAGGGGACACAGTTGGAAGCTAAAGACACAGATGAATCACAGGGATGTTAGGAAGTATTTCTTCAGCCACAGAGTAGTCAGTAAGTGGAATAGTTTGGGAAGCGATGTAGTGGAGGCAGGATCCATACATAGCTTTAAGCAGAGGTATGATAAAGCTCACGGCTCAGGGAGAGTGACCTAGTAGCGATCAGTGAAGAGGCGGGGCCAGGAGCTCGGACTCGACCCCCGCAACCTCAACTAGGTGAGTACAACTAGGTGAGTACACACACACACACACACACACACACACACACACACACACACACACACAATGCACACACACATACACACACACACACACACACACACACACACACACACACACACACAGACACACACACACACAGTCACACACACACACACACACACACATATATACACACACACACACACACACACACACACACACACACACACACACACACACACACACGTACACACACACTGGACCAGGAGCTGTGAATCGACCCCTGCAACCACAATTAGGTGAGCACACTCACAGCACTAAGACGGGAGTTACGTAGTCTCTTAGATGTCTCACCTCTCCTCCGTCTCACTGCACTTCCCTGATGCCATCTGAGGCACGGGCCAGGCCAAGCCATGCCAGGTCAAGCCAGGCCAGGCCAGGCCAGGCCAAGGCTCGGGACAGGCCAGGTCAGGCCAGGTCAGGCCAGGTCAGGCCTCGGGTCAAGCCAGGCCAGGCCAGGCCAGGTCAGGCCTCGGGTCAGGCCAGGTCAGGCCTAGGGTCAGGCCAGGCCAGGCCTCGGGTCTAATCAGACATGACAAGGAAATACAAAGATTAGGGATGTAAAGGAAATAAAAAATCAAATATGAGGAATGTGAAAGAAATAAAAATAAGCCGAAGATCACTGAGGAAGAACAATAAAATGGGAAGAAATGGAAGTTATGAGACTATGTGGAGTGAGAAATAAAATAGAATAAAAATCTATTGAGAAAAAATTTGTTAGTGAAGTTTGTGGTGAGTATATAACTCAGCTGAGTGTGTGTGTACTCACCTAATTGTGGTTGCAGGGGTCGAAACTCAGCTCTTGGCCCCGCCTCTTCACCGAGTGTGTGTGTGTGTGTGTGTTCTTACCTATTTGTTCTTACATATTTGTGGTTGCATGGGTCAGTTCATAGCTCCTGCCCCCGGCTCTTTGCTGATCGCTACTGTGTTCGCTCTCTCCTTGCTCCATAAGCTTCATCGTATCTCTTCTTAAAGCTGAGTATGAATCCTGCCTCCACTACATCACTCTCCAGACTGTTCCACTTCCTGCCTAACATCCCTGTGACTCATCTGAGTTTTTAGTTTCCCGCTCTGACCCCTTGTTGCTGTGTCCCATCTCTGAAACATTTTGTCCCTATGCACCTTGTCAATTCCTCTCAGTATTTTATATGTCGTTATCATGTCATCCCTATCTCTCCTGTACTCCAGCGTTGTCAGGTTGAGTTTCCTTACCCTCTCCTTGTAGGATGTACCCTCAGTTCTCGGACTATTCTAGTTGCAAACCTTTGCACTTTCTCTAATTTCTTAACATGTTTGACCAGGTGTGGGCTCCATACTGGTGCTGCATACTCTAATATGGGCCTAACGTACACGATGTACAGTATCGTGAATGACTCCTTACTTAGATGTCGAAACGTTATTCTCAGGTTTGCCAAGCGCCCATATGCTGCAGCAGTTATTTGGTTGATATGCGCCTCATGAGATGTGCTCGGTATGATGTTCACCCCAAGATCCTTTTCACTGAGTGAGTTTTGCAGCCTTTGACCTCATAGGCTGTACTCAGTCTGCAGTCTCCTTTGTCTTTTATCAAGCTTCATAACTTTGCACTTGCTGGGGTTAAACTCCAGGAGACATTTGTCGGACCAGCCTTGTAGCCTGTCCAGATCCCCTTGAAGCTTTACCTGATCCTCGTCCGATTGTATTCTCCTCATTAGCTTCACATCGTTTGCGAACAGCGACACCTCCGAATCTATCCCTTCCGTCATGGCATTCATATATAAAAGAATCAACACCAGACCTAGGACTGACCCCTGTGGAACCCCACTCGACACATACACCCACTCTGACACCTCGTCTCGTACCAACACACGTTGTTTCCTTCCTTTCAAGTATTCCTTGATCTATTGCAGTACTTTCCCTCCTATTCCTGCCTGCTCCTCTACATTTTCAACCAGTTTCTTGTGCTTTGCTTTGTCGAAAGCCTTCTTACAGTCCGAAAAGATGGAATCTACTCATCCCACTCTCTCCTGTCCTACTTCTCTTACCTTATCGTAGAGCTCCAATAGGCTTGTGTCACAGGATTTCCCTTCCCTGAAGCCGTGCTGGTTGTCTTGTATGGTCCCATTCCTTTCTAGGTGCTCCACTTTTCTCCTGAAAATCTTCTCCATAACGTTACATACTATACAAGTCAACGACACTGGTCTGTAAGTTACCGCAGCCTGTCTGTCTCCTTTCTTAAAAATCGTGATTACATTTGCTGTCTTCCACACCTCAGACAGCTGCCCTGTTTCGATAGATTTACTGAAGAACGTTGTTAGTGGCGCATACAATGTATCTGCTCCCTCAAGACCCAAGGAGAGATATTATCTGGGCCCACCGCCTTCGAGGTATCTAGTTCCTCTAGTAGTTTCTTCACCTCCTCGGTTGTGTGCAGTGCGTCCAGAACTTGCTACTGCACCCTACAACCTTGATTTGCTGGAAGCCTCTCTGTCTCCACTGTGAATACCTCCCTGAACCATGAGCTGAGCTCCTCAAAAATTTCCCGGTCATTCCCTGTGAGCTAGCCTCCTTCCTTACTGAGCCTGATTACCTGGTCCTTGATTGTTGTTTTCCCCTTGATGTGGATGTTTCACTACTTTGGGTCAGATTTGGGTTTTGATATCGAATTGTCGCTGGGCTTCTCCTTATCCATGCATATTCATTTCTGACTCTTAGGCTCATTTCCTTGTTTCCTGAGTTCTTTGCCTTCTACATTTTTTTCATGCTCTAGCACACTTGGCTTTGGTTTCTCCACACCTGCAGATAAACCATGGGCTCAGTCTGGTCTTCCCGTTGTTTCTGTTTCCCCTTGGTATGAACTCCTCTGCTTCCCTGTACTTTGTGGTCACATGTTCCATCATTTCGTTTACTTTCTTTCCCTCTAGCTCACTTACCCACTGCACCTCATGTAGGAATTGCCACATACCTGTGTTGTCCCCTTTTTAGAAGTTTGGCTTCTCTTGTCCATCTCATACTGCTTCAATCCCCATTGTTAACTAGTATGTATTCGAAACTCAGAACCACATGATTGCTAGTGCCTAGGGGTCTTTCGTGTGTGATATCCCCTATATCCAAGCTGTTCAGGGTCAATACCAGGTCCAGCCTTGTTAGTTCATTGTCTCCTTTCTCTCTGCTTGTGTCCCTAACTTGTTGTTACATGAAGTTTCCCAGTACTACCTCCAGCATCTTGGCTCTCCTCGTCTCTGGTCCTGCATGTAATTCAAGATTTTCCCAGTCAATTTCCATAGGGTTAAAATCCCCTATGATGAGTAATTTTGCCATACTCATGTGGGCTAGTGTGTCCACCATCACTCGTTTGCTTTCCTCATATTCATGTTTTAGCCTCCTGCTGTGGCAGGTTGTAAATCACTGCTATCATCACTTTTGGACCCAACAGTAAGAAGTGTTCCTACTATGTAGTCATCTGCTTCACCTCTGCTTAGTCCTTCCATCTCCTCAAAACTCCATTGTTTTTGATGAGCAGTACAACTCTTCCTCCTCTCTGTTCCCTCTGTCTTTTCTCAGGATATGATATCCAGATGGGAAGATTGTGTCTCTTGTTATTCCCGTGAACTTTGTCTCTGTACTTCCTATGATGTCCGGGGATGCCTCGGTGATTCTTTTCTGCCATTACTCACTCATATTTGCAATTCTATCTGCGTTGGTGTACCATACCTTCACCTTCCTTTCCTGAACTGTATTCCGGTGGGTGGAAAAGGATGATGCAGGCTTTGGGTGTGGGAGGCAGGTCTGAATATTATGGTAGGTTGCTGTTGTGGTGGTTGTAGTGTTGGGAGGGAGGGGGACTCCGGGTGTGGAGTGTGATTTGGGTCTGCTTATTGTGTTTGGTTGGTGTGGGTTGGTAGTTGTTGAAGAGATATTGTGGGTGGTTGTGTGGGCGGTTGTGTCTGCTGCTCCCGTGTCTGTCACTTCCTGCCCTGTGTGTGTTTGCGTGTGTGTGTACTCACCTAGTTGTGGTTGCTAGGGTCGATTCACAGTTCCTAGCCCCGCCTCTTCACTGGCCGCTACTAGGACACTCTCCCTGCTCCATGAGCTTCAGCTATGTATGGATCCTGACTTCACTGCATAACTTCTCAGACAATTCCATTTCCTGACAATTCTGTGACTGAATAATACTTCCTAACATCCCTGTGATTCATGTGAATCTTCAGCTTCGAACTGTGACCCCTTTTTGCTGTGTCCCATATGTGAGAGACCATGTTTCTGTCCACCTTCTCGATTTCTCTCAGTATTTTTTTATGTCGTTACCATATGCCTTCATATATATATATATATATATATATATATATATATATATATATATATATATATATATATATATATATATATATATATATATATATATATATATATATATATATATATAATATATATATATATATATATATATATATATATATATATATATATATATATATATATATATATACATATATATATATATATAAATATATATATATATATACATATATATATAGAAAAATATATATATATATAGAAAGATATATATATATAGAGAGATATATATATACATATATGTATATATATATATATATATATATATATATATATATATATATATATATATATATATATATATATATATATATATATATATATATATATATATATATATATATATATCTTTCAACAAACCGGCGGTATCTCACCGGGGAAGGGTGGCCCAAAAACAAAAACTAGCCCCTTGTTCCCGGCATTTTAGTCGCCTCTTACAACACGCATGGCTTACGGAGGAAGAATTCTGTTCCACTTCCCCATGGAGATAAGAGGAAATAAACAAGAACAGGAACTAGTAAGAAAATAGAAGAAAGCCTTGAGGGGTGTGTATATATATGCTTGTACATGTATGTGTTGTGTGACCTAAGTGTAAGTAGAAGTAGCAAGATGTACCTGAAATCTTGCATGTTTATGAGACAGAAAAATGGACACCAGCAATCCTACCATCATGTAAAACTGGATGAATTACAGGCTTTCGTTTTACACTCACTTGGCAGGACGGTATATATATATTATATATATATATATATATATATATATATATATATATATATATATATATATATATATATATATATATATATATATATATATATATATATATATGATCTGTGCCTTGTGTTATGGTCATGTGTTCTGTTGAGGTTGGCAAGATGTTTGAGGGGAGGGTTAATATCAGAGTTAAGTGTTCTATGTATGTAATAGGTGCAATAATAAGTATGGATGTTTTGTATGGTGAGTAGGTTGAGTGTTTTGAATATTGGTGGAGTGTGCTGCCTGTAGTGAGAATTTGTTATCATTCTAACTGCAGCCTTTTGTTGGGTAATTAGTGGTCTGAGATGGTTAGTTGTTGTTGAGCCCCATGCACAAATTCCATAGGTGAGATAGGGGTAAATAATTGAGTGATAAAGGGCCAGGAGGGCTGACTGTGGAACATAGTACCGTATCTTCGATAGTATGCCTACAGTCTTGGAAATTTTCTTAGAAATTTGTTGTACATGTGTATGAAATTTGAGTCTATTATCGAGGTGGATTCCTAAGAATTTTCCCTCTGTTAGCTTTGTGATAGGTGATCCGTTTATCGTTATGTTAAGAGGTACATCTGTAGCTCTGCTACCAAACTGAATGAAGTAGGTTTTGTCAATGTTTAGTGTAAGTTTGTTAGTCCTCATCCAGGTAGATATTTTCTGTAATTCGGTGTTTACAGTATTGGCTAGCGTGACTGGGCTCGGGTGAGAGAAGACGTATGTAGTGTCATCTGCAAAAAGTGTGGGTTTGAGTAATTGCGAAGCATTTGGTAGGTCATTTATGTATAGGAGAAAGAGAAGAGGGCCAAGGACACTTCCCTGTGGGACACCAACTGTAATTGGTTGTGCGGAAGAGCTTGCCTCATTTGCGTACACATATTGGCTTCTGTTGCTGAGGTATGACTTGAGGTAGTTGAGGGAGTGCCCTCTTATACCATAGTGTGACAATTTTACGTGGAGCAAGTCATGGTCAACTGTATCAAAAGCTTTACGTAAGTCAATGAAGATCCCCAGTGGGACTTCTTTTTTCTCTATTTCAGTGTATATATGTTCTAGCATGTGTATAATAGCATCATTAGTATTTTTATTAGGCCTGAATCCAAATTGGTAGGGGTTGAGAATGTTTTGGGAGATGACTTAGGAGTAGATTCGTTTATGAATTAATTTTTCGAAGATTTTTGAGAGAGGGTGTAAATTGGATATTGGCCTATAGTTATTCAACTCTGTTTGGTCTCCTCCTTTATGGATCGGGGTGACCCTTGCTATTTTGAGAACTGTAGGGAAGGTGGAGGATTCAATGGATTTGTTAAAGAGTGTTGCAATGATTGGTGATAGTACTTGTGACGCTTTTCTGTATATAAAGGGTGGTAAGGTATTTAAATCTCCTGCCTTGTTTTTCAGTGCGTTGATAATAAGGGAGACTTCGTATGGGTTAGTCGGAGCTAGGAACAGTGTGTTCGGGTAGTTGCCAGTGAGGTAATCATTTGGTGGGGTATCTGAGCTTGGGATTTTATTGGCAAGGTTTTGACCTATAGTGGAGAAGAAATCATTGAGTCTGTTTGCTGTTTCTGTTGGTGGGAGTTGGGGTTCATCTGATTTTGCTAATTTTATTTCGCTATGTCGTGATATCTTTTTTGTTCCCAGAATTTCTGATAGGGTCTTCCAGGTCTTTTTTATATCACCTCGTAAGTTGGATAATCTGTTCTCATAATACAATTTTTTTGCCCTTCTTATCAGGCTGGTTAGGATTGACGAGTAACGTTTTGTTTGGTCTCTGGTTATGTGACCCATTCTGTACTGTTTTTCATATCGGTGTTTTGTATTTATGGATTTGAGAATGCTGGGTGTTAGCCAGGGACTGTTCAGTCTCTTAACTGTCATCTGTTTAGTTTTTTTAGGGCAGTGCTTGCTATAAAGGTATTGGGTCTTTTTTAGAAAATTATTAAAACATTCGTCAATATCTGTATAGATTTCTAGCTCAGTGTGCCAGTCAATGTTTGTTACTGCTGTTGGGAAGTTATTAATGGCTGCCTCATTGTGAAGTCTGAAGGTGACTTTAGTAGTGTCTTGGGGTATTTTACCAAGAGTTGTTATGAGGAAAGTAGGGTAGTGGTCTGTGGTATTATCTGTAATTATGCCTGATTTTAAAGGGGATATGGTGTTGGTCCAGATGTGGCCAAGTATATATATATATATATATATATATATATATATATATATATATATATATATATATATATATATATATATATATATATATATATATATATATATATATATTACCTTCCCTAAATTCGCGCTTGTGTGTGTTTGTTCACATGCCCACGCGAACGGGCGTACGCATGTGAGAGAATGGGCGTATGTGTGTGGGTGTGGGTGTGGGTGTGGGTGTGGGTGGGGGTAAGGGTGTGGGTGAAGGTGTGGGTGTAAGTGGGGGTGAGGGTGTGGGTGTGGGTGGGGGTGAGGGTGTGGAAGGAAGCAACAGGAGAGAGATGACCCTATCTATTCCTCGTGACACTCGTATTAGTGGACCTCTCCTGCCTTGTTTACACTCAGCAAGAAACACAGGTTGCTGTCTCAATTCCTTTTGTGTTCTGTAAATACATTGTGTGTTCTGTAGAATACCCTGCATATTCTGTAAATATATTGTGTGTTCTACAGAGCAAATTCGTTGAAGTTTCTGCAGCAAACAACAAGAATCTACTTAAGACATAACAGTTACAAGCATAATAGTTATAACAGCCATAATTTTTAAAGGGGCGGATGAGTAAGCTAGTGGAAGGTTTCGGTCAGATGACCAAAAGCTCTAGTGGAAGGTCATCATATGTCTTAGACCCGCGTCAGGAAACACTTGCCATGTTTCCTGACAAATCTTACCTAGTCAGTGCAGGAGAGTCAATCCGGAACACAGGAACTGGAGAAATTACTCGCAAGGACAAGTCAGTCTTCTCGTATGGAATCCATCACCATCTTCATCACATCGTAACAGGTAACATTATATGTTACGTGACGGAGAAAGTAACATGCTCCTTCCTCTTTATTAGTTTTAATAAGATACAATCCTTTACTTTAGCTCAGTGGTTCCCAAACTTTTTCAGCTTGTTACCCAATTTAACATGCCACATAAAGCATATTACCCCTTTCACAAAATGTTGTTATTATTGATATATATGGCTAAATTACAACACTTGAGATATTTTCTTTTATTTATTGTATTTGAACATTGTTCATCTCTAATGACTATTACCAAAGATGTCAAGAACATCAGTGGGATGGATGGAGTTGCATACTTGAAGCTAGTTTAGGAATTCTTGGCTTCGTTGTTGAAAGTGCCAGCCTGGCATCGTTTGCAACATTCAAGCGAGTCCTCTTTTTTGTTTTCATACCCAGCACAGTTGAGAAGCCCTTCTCGCACAGATACGTTGTTGAGAATGATACCAACAACTTCAAGGCTCTCTTGGACAGAGTTGGCGAGTCAGGTAGTCGTGAAATCCAAAAGGAATCTGCATTTTGGTTTTGGAATTTGATTTTCAAGGCTTCATTGGCTCGCATTGTGATCCACTCCTCCTTTGCAGGGAAATCATCATCATGAATGGCATCATCAGGTACAGAGAAGGGATGAATGATCCACTGAAGAGTGGCTGTTTCTTGGTCACTCTCAGGAAAGTAGTGATGCATGCTTGTTTCAAGCCCCTTCAAATGGTCGCTCATTTCTTTGTTGATGGTCTGTAGAAGTGATACCTATTTTCAAAACAGGTGACAGGTCCTTAGCTTCGAACTATAGACCAATAAGCCTAACCTCCATAGTGGGAAAATTTATGGAATCAATAATTGCCGAGGCAGTTCGTAGCCACCTTGAAAAGCATAAATTAATCAACGAATCTCAGCATGGTTTTACAAAGGGGCGTTCCTGCCTTACGAATTTATTAACTTTTTTTACTAAGGTATTTGAGGAGGTAGATCATGGTAATGAATATGATATTGTGTATATGGACTTCAGTAAGGCTTTTGACAGGGTCCCACATCAGAGACTATTGAGGAAAATTAAAGCACATGGAATAGGAGGAGAAATTTTTTCCTGGATAGAGGCATGGTTGACAAATAGGCAGCAGAGAGTTTGCATAAATGGGGAGAAATCAGAGTGGGGAAGTGTCACGAGCGGTGTTCCACAGGGGTCAGTGTTGGGCCCCCTGCTGTTCACAATCTACATAAACGACATAGATGAGGGCATAAAGAGCGACATCGGCAAGTTTGCCGATGACACCAAAATAGGCCGTCGAATTCATTCTGACGAGGACATTCGAGCACTCCAGGAAGATTTGAATAGACTGATGCAGTGGTCGGAGAAGTGGCAGATGCAGTTTAATATAGACAAATGCAAAGTTCTAAATGTTGGACAGGACAATAACCATGCCACATATAAACTAAATAATGTAGATCTTAATATTACGGATTGCGAAAAAGATTTAGGAGTTCTGGTTAGCAGTAATCTGAAACCAAGACAACAGTGCATAAGTGTTCGCAATAAAGCTAATAGAATCCTTGGCTTCATATCAAGAAGCATAAATAATAGGAGTCCTCAGGTTGTTCTTCAACTCTATACATCCTTGGTCAGGCCTCATTTAGATTATGCTGCACAGTTTTGGTCACCGTATTACAGAATGGATATAAATTCTCTGGAAAATGTACAAAGGAGGATGACAAAGTTGATCCCATGTATCAGAAACCTTCCCTATGAGGATAGACTAAGGGCCCTGAAACTCCACTCTCTAGAAAGACGTAGAATTAGGGGGGATATGATTGAGGTGTATAAATGGAAGACAGGAATAAATAAAGGGGGTGTAAATAGTGTGCTGAAAATATCTAGCCTAGACAGGACTCGCAGCAATGGTTTTAAGTTGGAAAAATTCAGATTCAGGAAGGATATAGGAAAGTACTGGTTTGGTAATAGAGTTGTGGATGAGTGGAACAAACTCCCAAGTACCGTTATAGAGGCCAGAACGTTGTGTAGCTTTAAAAATAGGTTGGATAAATACATGAGTAGATGTGGGTGGGTGTGAGTTAGACCTGATAGCTTGTGCTACCAGGTCGGTTGCCGTGTTCCTCCCTTAAGTCAATGTGACCTGACCTGACTAGGTTGGGTGCATTGGCTTAAGCCGGCAGGAGACTTGGACCTGCCTCGCATGGGCCAGTAGGCCTTCTGCAGTGTTCCTTCGTTCTTATGTTCTTATGTTCTTATGACTATTCTCCTCAACAAACTGGTCTAGGGTAAATACTAACTATATACTGCACAGGGCAGTACACATACATACCAGCTTATGTTTACCTCGGCTGATGCTCACAGATAAACTGACAGTGTGAAATAGAGGCAGCCTCAGGAAGTGAGTGACGCATACTGGACAGGTCGATCTGGGCTACTGAGTGACTTTTGTCCTGAAGCATACTTGTCAAAATACTTTTGGGTTTCCACACACTTAGCTATATATTTCTTCTTTTCTAATACTGTATATTAGTTTTTGATGTTTATTGTTATTTGGTTTAACTTTATTACTTACTTATAATAGGTTTACTTTACAACTTTATATACTAAGACAAAGTTAACAATAATCCTCATACCGGGTACCGCATTGTTTTCTTGATTTTCGGAATTCATAACTTTTTTTCTGTCACCCCTCCATTACCCCCCAAAAATGGTTAAATTACCCCCAGGGGGTAATTTACCCCCAGTTTGGGAACCACTACTTTAGCTGATACTAAGAACAGCATTCTTTTGTAACCTCTGTACAGTCTGCTGAACCTGGCAAAGTTCCATGTTTTTGTACACCCTTTGATCCCTTGCCTTTAAGGAGAAATTCTTTGATGCTGGTGAAGGACTCTTGTTCCAAGGTATTACAGCCTCACGCTCCTTTGATCAAACATAATTACTTACCTTGCCTTGGTATTGCATGTCTCCTACAGATTTAGTGGTTTCCTATAATATTTATATTACTAATAATAATGCAACAGTTGCACCACTGGTGATTATAATTGATCATGCAACACTAGCACCACTGACAGTGTTGACTGATCATGCAACACAAGCACTACAGATAGTATTCACTGATCATGTAACAGTAAAACCCCTCAGTGTTGACTATGTAACAGTAACACCTCCTCAGTGTTAGCCATGAAACAATAGAACCCTTCAGTGTTGACTACGCAACAGAAACACCCCTCAGTGTTGACTATGTAACAGAAACACCCCTCAGTGTTGACTATGTAACAGTAACACCTCCTCAGTGTTAGCCATGTAACAATAGAACCCTTCAGTGTTGACTACGCAACAGAAACACCCCTCAGTGTTGACTAAGTAACAGAAACACCCCTCAGTGTTGACTATGTAAGAGTAACACCCCTCAGTGTTGACTATGTAACAGTAACACCCCTCAGTGTTGACTATATAACAGTAACACCCCTCAGTGTTGACTATGTAACAGTAACACCCCTCAGTGTTGACTATGTAACAGTAACACCCCTCAGTGTTGACTACGTAACAGTAACACCCCTCAGTGTTGACTACGTAACAGTAACACCCCTCAGTGTTGACTATGTAACAGTAACACCCCTCAGTGTTGACTATGTAACAGTAACACCCCTCAGTGTTGACTATGTAACAGTAACACCCCTCAGTGTTGACTATGTAACAGTAACACCCCTCAGTGTTGACTATGTAACAGTAACACCCCTCAGTGTTGACTATGTAACAGTAACACCCCTCAGTGTTGACTATGTAACAGTAGCACCCCTCAGTGTTGACCATGTAACAATAGCACTCATCAGTGTTGATTATGTAACAGTAACACCCCTCGGTGTTAACTGCGTAACAGTAACGCCCCTCAGTGTTGACTACGTAACAGTAACACCCCTCAGTGTTGACTACGTAACAGTAACACCCCTCAGTGTTGACTATGTAACAGTAGCACCCCATAGTGTTGATTGATCATGTTACAGAAGCACCTCTCAGTGTTGACTATGTAACAATAGTACCTCTCACTGACCAGTAACAAGAGTAGTGACTGACCATGTAACAATAGTACCTCTCATAGTGTTGACTGACCATGTAACAATAGTACCTCTCATAGTGTTGACTTACCATGTAACAATAGCACCTCTCATAGTGTTGACTGACCATGTAACAATAGTACCTCTCATAGTGTTGACTGACCATGTAACAATAGCACCTCTCATAATGACCAGTAACAAGAGTACTTCTCATAGTGTTGACTGACCATGTAACAATAGCACCTCTCATAGTGTTGACTGACCATGTAACAATAGTACCTCTCATAGTGTTGACTTACCATGTAACAATAGCACCTCTCATAGTGTAGACTGACCATGTAACAATAGCACCTCTCATAGTGTTGACTGACCATGTAACAGCTGCAATCCACGTAGCGCTGACTGACCATGTAACAGACTATGCAATCTCACTGACTATGTAGCGCTGACTGACCATGTAACAATAGCACCTCTCATAGTGTTGACTGACTATGTAACAATAGTGCCTCTCATAGTGTTGACTGACTATGTAACAATAGCACCTCTCATAGTGTTGACTGACCATGTAACAATAGCACCTCTCATAGTGTTGACTGACTATGTAACAATAGTGCCTCTCATAGTGTTGACTGATCATGTAACAATAGCACCTCTCATAGTGTTGACTGACTATGTAACAATAGTGCCTCTCATAGTGTTGACTGACCATGTAACAATAGCACCTCTCAGAGTGTTGACTGACCACGTAACAAGAGTACTTCTCATAGTGTTGACTGACCATGTAACAATAGCACCTCTCAGAGTGTTGACTGACTATGTAACACTAGCACTTGTCATAGTGTTGACTTACCATGTAACAATAGCACCTCTCATAGTGTTGACTGACTATGTAACAATAGTGCCTCTCATAGTGTTGACTGACCACGTAACAAGAGTACTTCTCATAGTGTTGACTGACCATGTAACAATAGCACCTCTCATAGTGTTGACTGACCATGTAACAATAGCACCTCTCATGGTGTTGACTGACCACGTAACAAGAGTACTTCTCATAGTGTTGACTGACCATGTAATAATAGCACCTCTCATAGTGTTGACATAGTGTTTACCATGTAACAATAGCACCTCTCATAGTGTTGACTGACCACGTAACAAGAGTACTTCTCATAGTGTTGACTGACCATGTAACAATAGCACCTCTCATAGTGTTGACTGACCATGTAATAATAGCACCTCTCATAGTGTTGACTGATCATGTAACAATAGCACCTCTCATAGTGTTGACTGACTATGTAACAATAGCACCTCTCATATGTGTTGACTGACCATGTAACAATAGCACCTCTCATAGTGTTGACTGACCACGTAACAAGAGTACTTCTCATAGTGTTGACTGACCATGTAACAATAGCACCTCTCAGAGTGTTGACTGATCATGTAACAATAGCATCTTTCATAGTGTTGACTGACCATGTAACAGTAGCACCTCTCATAGTGTTGACTAACGGTGAAACACTAGCATCACTGATAATGTTGACTGAAGATGCAACTTGCTGTGCAGTGAATGTAACATTACTCAGCTCTGAGAGATGTTGCCTGCCAACCAGCCTACCTTCCTGTCTGCCTGCCAGCCTGCCTTTCTGCCTGCCTGCCTGCCTTCCTACCCACCAGGCTGCCTGCTTGCCAGTCTGCCTCCCAGCCTGCCTGGCTGCCTTCCTGCCTGCCAGTCTGCCATCCTACCTGGCTGCCTTTCTGCCTTCCTGTCTGCCTGCCTACCTGCCTGCCTGGCTGCCTTCCTGCCTGCCAGTCTGCCAGCCTACCTGGCTGCCTTTCTGCCTGCCAGTCTGCCTTACTACCTGCCTGCCTTCCTGCCTACCATCTTGCCTGCCTGCCAGTCTGCCTTCTTGCCTGCCTGCCAGTCTGCCTTCTTGCCTGCCTGCCAGTCTGCCTTCTTGCCTGCCTGCCAGTCTGCCTTCTTGCCTGCCTGCCAGTCTGCCTTGTTGCCTGCCTGCCAGACTGCCTTCTTGCCTGCCTGCCAGTCTGCCTGCTTGTCTGCCTGCCAGTCTGCCTTCTTGCCTGCCTGCCAGTCTGCCTTCTTGCCTGCCTGCCAGCCCGTGTGGAGAAAATTTCTCCACAAAGAGGATTTCAGCCCCTCAGTCCCCTTCAGCTCCTGAGGAACTCAGCCCTCCAGAGGGGCTGATAGCCTCTCTTGCTTTCGCATGATCAGTAATTGAATCCATATGCGGCTACCGGCATGCACCAGGTCGTAGTCACGACGCCTCCCTTAGCACAACAATGTTCTTACCAATACGAGTGACAGTGAAATGAGGAAAAAGACTCTTTTTCACCTTTGCAGGAAATTTACAGGAAAACCCTGCATCACTTTAATTGCAATGTGGGTCAATAATGAACTCTTGTCGATAGATAGAAACCAGGAAATCTATCATCTGTAATAAACACTGTGAAGACGTCAAGCAGAAGAGAAATATGCTGAAGTCGGCGATTTAGGGCCGCGCCCCAGGGCGAAGTGCGGGGATAAGCTCAGATTGCTTTAAGAAACGGAAGAGGAAAAGTGCTTCACGCGGGGAGAACAAACAAAGAACACTAGTGATAAGCGCGTTTTTTATTCCTCGTTTGGTGACAGTCTCAACAATTCACGGTAGAACTAATGACACAGTGAAGTGGGATAGGTCTTCCTATTGTGAAATACCGTGAAACAAAAACTAATCTTGATCCTAGTGTAATATAACAGTGTGTGTTGCGAACAATCTTGAGAGAGAGACAGTGCAACGTGAGACACTAACACTCGATCAAGACAACGATATCGGGGTAATTTTCCCTACCACAAGCCAGGGAATCAATTTGCGGGTCAGATACAAATACCCAGATAAGTCTAGTCAGTTACGCACCTAGTTAGGTCGGCTGCAACAGATAGTTAGGGCGTACTGTGTCTAGATTTACCAATACATCTCATTATCCACGGGCCATTGAGCCCAAAAAAGTAAGTCTTTCATTCAGCATTACGTTCAAGTGAGATGCTGAAATATACGCTCCTTTGGGGCAATTATGTACTTATGCTTACTTATCCTTCATCAGCTCCGGGGTGGAGAATAGCAGTTTCACATCGGAAAAGCCATTCTGCAGCTGCAGAACGGCTGAGACAGAATATTCTACAGAGCACTTAACAGCCTGTCTTCCTGCTTGCCTTCCTGCCTGCCTTCCAGTCTGCCAGCCTACCTGCCAGCCAGCCTGCCTACCTCCCTGCCTGCCTGCTTGCCTGCCTGCCTACCAGCCTGCCTGCCAGCATGCCAGCCTGCCAGCCTATCTGCCTGCCTGCCAGCCTGCCTGCCTGGTACCCTGCTTCCTGCTTGCCAGCCTGCCTGGTAGCCTGCCTGCCTGGTAGCCTGCCTACCTGGTAGCCTGCCTCCTGTCTACTAGCCTGCCTCACTGTCTGTCTGCCTACCAGCCTGCCTGCCAGCTTGCCTTCCTGTCTGCCAGTCTTCTTGCCTGGCAGCCTGCCTGCCTGCCTACATGGCAGCCTGCCTCCCTGCCTGCCTGCCTGCGCGCCTTCCGGCCAGCCAGCCTGCTTGCGTGCCAGCCACCCTGACTGCCATCCTGCCTGCCTGCCAGCCAGCCTGCCTGCCTGGCAGCCTGCTTCCTGTCTGCCAGCCTGCCTCACTGTCTGTTTGCCTACCAGCCTGTCTCACTGCCTGTTTGCTTATCAGCCTGCCTTCCAGCCTGCCTGCCGTCTTCTCTGCCATTAGCCTGAAAGACTGTAATCATACGTCCCCAGAGTTGTAACCAGGCTACCACGTATGGATGATATCCTGGTAATCATGCTCTGACCTTTAGTGACCAGCGCACGTCACAACAACAACACTGTGAAGCCCTCCATTAAATTCAATATGGAGGAAGAACAGACTAATTGACATACCATCTCTTGGTTTAGTAATTTACAATAAGGACCAAACAGAAATTGAATTTTGTAGTTTACAGAAAACTCCCGATAAAAGATGACCAACTACACTACTTATCACTCCATATGGAATACAAGTTCACAATACCTTCGTTAGACCATTGTGACTTGACAATGGTTAAGGGATCGACCGAAACATCGTCATGATTTCCTCTCCCAGGCTCGAGTTTTTAATGACTTATCACACCACGATGCTCACACTAAGAGAGAAGTCTTCACACAGTTTTATTTGAGCTTCCAGAATCTCGCGTCCTGTGTTCCTCGAGGAATAACGCAGTTTTACACATAATATGTTTTTCAAGCTGAAATATTCAGCACGTTTTATCACATCCTCGTAAATACTATGTGGAGTTCTCACATATCGTTTGCGGCAACTTTCTCTAAGTTATTAAGGTTAGCCTGGGTTAGATTACATTATGTTACGTTTATTTTAGGATAAATTGCCCTTAATGAACTTCAGTAAGTCATTTATAACATACAACAACAATAAATGAAATGTAATATAAAGGTCATGTAAATTTCTAACCTGAAAACAGAAAACGAGTCCCACGGTGCAAACTAGAATACAATACAATTTTTGTTTCTTAGCAAAGGTTACAATGTGTGATATACATTTTATTAAATGTACAATGAAAGCCACTGATAATCACTGCTTAGGGGTAGTTAAACAGTCACTCATTTGACTGTCTTAGAAACAATGAAATTCTTATGTTAAGATGAGCTGTTTTATTAACGACTGCAAAAGAAAGGCTTCTAAAATCTTTCAAATCAGTGGACAAGATCAGGCTCGGGACTCCATTGTGCTCCCAGCAAGGTCGATTTCGGAGAATTCCCACAACCTTATTGCTTAAGACAATACCTACATAGTCAGCATTACTTCCTTCCTACAAAGAGAAACACACAGCATTGAACCCAACTCTGATAGCTACACCATTTCAAGTGGGGGATGTGATAACCTAGAAGAGGGGGAAAATGTCTAGCTACCTAAAATAAGGCATCAGTAAACATAAATGTGCTGGTGAAAGAGCCGACCTAAGCACTGCCTCCACCACACACCACAGCAACCACAGTCATCTCATGAAGTTATAAGAAGCCAAACTATTCGCTAGGGAATCGGGCCTGAATCGCAGACGATGATGGGAATCTGATCTCTGATTGCTTCAGAGGCTGAGTAACTGAGAACCTCAAGATTATTTCTTCACTTTTTCCACTTTCTCTGACTTGAAATTCCCTCTGTAAACGACTGATAATGTCTGCTGGGCAAGTGAAACGTTTTGTCAATTAAGATATCTGGGTGTTACATTTGTGTCTTATACGTTAAAATTAAGATAATGAGAAAGAAACAAATATTCTCAGTGTGGTACATCGTCCCAATATCAAAGTAATGAGTTAAAATAAAGAGACGATAAATGTCTTTGACTTTAATGTTATTATCATAAACAAGAACAATCAACGACGCTTTCAGACTTGTCAATAATACTGAAGATCGCTTTCTAACACATGTTGTCATGTTGGCTATTGTTGGTAGCAACATAACAGATCTTAATCTGACAACAGACTGTAACCTTAGTGTGATGGAAAAGTTCATTAGATAAGAGTAGAAGCAGGAACGAATGGTGGAAGTAGTATAAATGGATGAATATTTGTTGGGTATTGGGTGTGCATCGTTACCTCTCGACAACCACTCTTCCTGTCTCCACCCGGTCAGAGTTAACATGGGACCCTCGTGGCATATTGGACATTACTTGACTTCCAAGTTTGTAAATATGGTTCCCACTCTTATTTCTTTTAATATTATGAATGCTGATTTTTGTTTTTGTTGGTGTAACTGGACCTGATTGGACTTACGTATTTAACGTATTTTTTCTTAGTGCTAAATATTACTTTTATGTGAACGACTGCTAGTCCGAGTTTGTAATTTGCTATTTTTTGTCTTTTAGCCTTGTTGATCGAACTGGGTCACTCAACACCGGCACAGATGTGAAGGTGTAACAACCCTTTCAGACCTTTCTTATGAAAAGAAAATATAGAATAATAAATTATAACATAGCTCTTTGATTGAAAATATACAAAAACGTAATTATATAAATGCAAAACAATCAAATTTGAAATTTTCTTAAAGAAATAATGACATATTATACATAAATTAATTTCGTGAAGTGTCTTGCTGGTGTCGAGTGATTCAACAAGGTTAAAATATAAAAAAAAAATATATATATAAACTAGGATAAGCAGTCACTCACATGTTAGGCAAAAGGCCTTCAAAAGAAATGGTGAGGACTACGAAAAATTAAGTTAAAATATATACAAGTCAAATCAGGTTCGGTTATACTAACGATAAAATAAACCCATACTCATAATATCAAAAGAAATAAGAGTGGTGGGAGCAGGAAGTCAAGGAATGTCCAATATGACAGGAGGATCCCACGTTAACACCGACCGGGTGGAGAAAGGAAGGGGGTTGTATAGAGGTAACGATGCATACCCAATACCCAGCTAACATTCAACCATTTATAGTACCTCCACCATTCATTCATGCTTCCACTCTTATCTAACGAGCTTTTCCCTAACACTTAGCCACACACGTGAAGTGTTTGTCTTGAATCATTCGATTCAAAATCAAACTAAGATGGTTTCCAACTACTGAACAGCAAATTTCTATAAGATGTGCCGAGATGTCAATAACATAAACTGGATAAAATTACAAAATACAAACAGTATTAATGCTGGTAGAATTACCGACAATATATTGCGTAAAAGGACACAAGTGTAACTAATGTGACATTTTGCTGTGACAACTTTTCGCTCTCCAGGAGCTTTATCGAGCCGTAACAGCTTGATAAAGCTCCTGGAGAACGAAACGTTGCTACAATAAAATGTCACATTAGTTGCACTTGTGTCCTTTTACCTAAAATACAAATAATATAAAGGAAACATTGAACAGATTTAAAATAAAATCTCTAAATGTAGAGAGGGATAACATATAAAGAATAACGCAATGTGAAAAAGGATACAACAAAACCAGACTGGGTGACATCGAGCTCAGATTACAGGCAGAAAACTTAAAGCATATAAGAAATTTAAAATGACTGGCATGCTTGAAGATCATGCTAAATACGAACAGCTACAGAGGGAAAACAAGAAAAATTTTTGAAATAAACGCAAATTTGAAATCCAAATTGCATACAACAACGAACGTAACCCTCTCCCCCCTCCCCCCTCTCCCCCCTCCCCCCAAAAATCAAATAAGTTAGGGGATAAAAAAAGAAAGACAACAACAGAACCCTTAACTAGCGATAACAGCAGCTAAAATCTGTACTGATCAATACTCAGTACAGATTTTAGCTCTGTACTAACAGATGAACACGACGTTCACACTCCCAGGCTGTTGATATTGGTTGTCGTCATGCAGCACGAGTCTGACAAACTAAATATTAGCGGAATTAGTGACCTTGGACACACTGAATACTAACAGAGCAGTGTGACCTCATGACCTGCCTGCCAGGGTTATAACAGACTAGTGTGACCTCGTGACCTGCCTGGCAGGGTTATAACAGAGCAGTGTGACCTCATGACCTGCCTGCCAGGGTTATAACAGACCAGTGTGACCTTATGACCTGCCTGGCAGGGTTATAACAGAGCAGTGTGACCTCGTGACCTGCCTGCCAGGGTTATAACAGACCAGTGTGACCTCATGACCTGCCTGCCAGGGTTATAACAGAGCAGGGTGAATTCATGACCTGCCTGCCAGGGTTATAACAGAGCAGTGTGACCTCATGACCTGCCTGCCAGGGTTATAACAGACCAGTGTGACCTCATGACCTGCCTGCCAGGGTTATAACAGAGCAGTGTGACCTCATGACCTGCCTGCCAGGGTTATAACAGACCAGTGTGACCTCATGACCTGCCTGCCAGGGTTATAACAGACCAGTGTGACCTCATGACCTGCCTGCCAGGGTTATAACAGACCAGTGTGACCTCATGACCTGCCTGCCAGGGTTATAACAGACCAGTGTGACCTCATGACCTGCCTGCCAGGGTTATAACAGACCAGTGTGACCTCATGACCTGCCTGCCAGGGTTATAACAGACCAGTGTGACCTCATGACCTGCCTGCAAGGGTTATAACAGAGCAGTGTGACCTCATGACCTGCCTGCCAGGGTTATAACAGACCAGTGTGACCTCATGACCTGTCTGCCAGGGTTATAACAGACCAGTGTGACCTCATGACCTGCCTGCCAGGGTTATAACAGACCAGTGTGACCTCATGACCTGCCTGCCAGGGTTATAACAGAGCAGTGTGACCTCATGACCTGCCTGCCAGGGTTATAACAGACCAGTGTGACCTCATGACCTGCCTGCCAGGGTTATAACAGAGCAGTGTGACCTCATGACCTGCCTGCCAGGGTTATAACAGACCAGTGTGACCTCATGACCTGCCTGCCAGGGTTATAACAGACCAGTGTGACCTCATGACCTGCCTGCCAGGGTTATAACAGAGCAGTGTGACCTCATGACCTGCCTGCCAGGGTTATAACAGACCAGTGTGACCTCATGACCTGCCTGCCAGGGTTATAACAGACCAGTGTGACCTCATGACCTGCCTGCCAGGGTTATAACAGACCAGTGTGACCTCATGACCTGCCTGCCAGGGTTATAACAGACCAGTGTGACCTCATGACCTGCCTGCCAGGGTTATAACAGAGCAGTGTGACCTCATGACCTGCCTGCCAGGGTTATAACAGACCAGTGTGACCTCATGACCTGCCTGCCAGGGTTATAACAGACCAGTGTGACCTCATGACCTGCCTGGCAGAGTTGTAACAAAGCAGTGTGACCTCATGACCTGCCTGCCAGGGTTATAACAGACCAGTGTGACCTCATGACCTGCCTGCCAGGGTTATAACAGACCAGTGTGACCTCATGACCTGCCTGCCAGGGTTATAACAGACCAGTGTGACCTAATGACCTGCCTGCCAGGGTTATAACAGACCAGTGTGACCTCATGACCTGCCTGCCAGGGTTATAACAGACCAGTGTGACCTCATGACCTCACCTGCCTGTCAGGGTTATAACAGACCAGTGTGACCTCATGACCTGCCTGCCAGGGTTATAACAGACCAGTGTGACCTCATGACATGCCTGCCAGGGTTATAACAGACCAGTGTGACCTCATGACCTGCCTGCCAGGGTTATAACAGAGCAGTGTGACCTCATGACCTGCCTGCCAGGGTTATAACAGACCAGTGTGACCTCATGACCTGCCTGCCAGGGTTATAACAGACCAGTGTGACCTCATGACCTGCCTGCCAGGGTTATAACAGACCAGTGTGACCTCATGACCTGCCTGCCAGGGTTATAACAGACCAGTGTGACCTCATGACCTGCCTGCCAGGGTAATAACAGACCAGTGTGACCTCATGACCTGCCTGCCAGGGTTATAACAGACCAGTGTGACCTCATGACCTGCCTGCCAGGGTTATAACAGACCAGTGTGACCTCATGACCTGCCTGCCAGGGTTATAACAGACCAGTGTGACCTCATGACCTGCCTGCCAGGGTTATAACAGAGCAGTGTGACCTCATGACCTGCCTGCCAGGGTTATAACAGACCAGTGTGACCTCATGACCTGCCTGCCAGGGTTATAACAGAGCAGTGTGACCTCATGACCTGCCTGCCAGGGTTATAACAGACCAGTGTGACCTCATGACCTGCCTGCCAGGGTTATAACAGACCAGTGTGACCTCATGACCTGCCTGGCAGAGTTGTAAAAAAGCAGTGTGACCTCATGACCTGCCTGCCAGGGTTATAACAGACCAGTGTGACCTCATGACCTGCCTGCCAGGGTTATAACAGACCAGTGTGACCTCATGACCTGAATGCCAGGGTTATAACAGACCAGTGTGACCTCATGACCTGCCTGCCAGGGTTATAACAGAGCAGTGTGACCTCATGACCTGCCTGCCAGGGTTATAACAGACCAGTGTGACATCATGACCTGCCTGCCAGGGTTATAACAGACCAGTGTGACCTCATGACCTGCCTGCCAGGGTTATAACAGACCAGTGTGACCTCATGACCTGCCTGTCAGGGTTATAACAGACCAGTGTGACCTCATGACCTGCCTGCCAGGGTTATAACAGACCAGTGTGACCTCATGACCTGCCTGCCAGGGTTATAACAGAGCAGTGTGACCTCATGACCTGCCTGCCAGGGTTATAACACAATATAGATACAACATCACCTTACCACTACTGGTATTATTTAACAAACACACAGAGTAAGAGAGTAAGAGAGTAAGAGAGTAAGAGAGTAAGAGAGTAAGAGAGTAAGAGAGTAAGAGAGTAAGAGAGTAAGGGAGTAAGAGAGTAAGAGAGTAAGAGAGTAAGAGAGTAAGAGAGTAAGAGAGTAAGAGAGTAAGAGAGTAAGAGAGTAAGAGAGTAAGAGAGTAAGAGAGTAAGAGAGTAAGAGAGTAAGAGAGTAAGAGAGTAAGAGAGTAAGAGAGTAAGAGAGTAAGAGAGTAAGAGAGTAAGAGAGTAAGAGAGTAAGAGAGTAAGAGAGTAAGAGAGTAAGAGAGTAAGAGAGTAAGAGAGTAAGAGAGTAAGAGAGTAAGAGAGTAAGAGAGTAAGAGAGTAAGAGAGTAAGAGAGTAAGAGAGTAAGAGAGTAAGAGAGTAAGAGAGTAAGAGAGTGAGAGAGTAAGAGAGTGAGAGTAAGAGAGTGAGAGAGTAAGAGAGTAAGAGAGAGAGAGAGAGAGAGAGTAAGAGAGAGAGTAAGAGAGTGAGAGAGTGAGAGAGTAAGAGAGTGAGAGAGAGAGAGTAAGAGAGTAAAAGAGTAAGAGAGTAAGAGAGTAAGAGAGTAAGAGAGTAAGAGAGTAAGAGAGTAAGAGAGTAAGAGAGTAAGAGAGTAAGAGAGTAAGAGAGTAAGAGAGTAAGAGAGTAAGAGAGTAAGAGAGTAAGAGAGTAAGAGAGTAAGAGAGTAAGAGAGTAAGAGAGTAAGAGAGTAAGAGAGTAAGAGAGTAAGAGAGTAAGAGAGTAAGAGAGTAAGAGAGTAAGAGAGTAAGAGAGTAAGAGAGTAAGAGAGTAAGAGAGTAAGTGAGTAAGAGAGTAAGAGAGTAAGAGAGTAAGAGAGTAAGAGAGTAAGAGAGTAAGAGAGTAAGAGAGTAAGAGAGTAAAAGAGTAAGAGAGTAAGAGAGTAAGAGAGTAAGAGAGTAAGAGAGTAAGAGAGTAAGAGAGTAAGAGAGTAAGAGAGTAAGAGAGTAAGAGAGTAAGAGAGTAAGAGAGTAAGAGAGTAAGAGAGTAAGAGAGTAAGAGAGTAAGAGAGTAAGAGAGTAAGAGAGTAAAAGAGTAAGAGAGTAAGAGAGTAAGAGAGTAAGAGAGTAAGAGAGTAAGAGAGTAAGAGAGTAAGAGAGTAAGAGAGTAAAAGAGTAAGAGAGTAAGGGAGTAAGAGAGTAAGAGAGTAAGAGAGTAAGAGAGTAAGAGAGTAAGAGAGTAAGAGAGTAAGAGAGTAAAAGAGTAAGAGAGTAAGAGAGTAATAGAGTAAGAGAGTAAGAGAGTAAGAGAGTAAGAGAGTAAGAGAGTAAGAGAGTAAGAGAGTAAGAGAGTAAGAGAGTAAGAGAGTAAGAGAGTAAGAGAGTAAGAGAGTAAGAGAGTAAGAGAGTAAGAGAGTAAGAGAGTAAGAGAGTAAGAGAGTAAGAGAGTAAGAGAGTAAGAGAGTAAGAGAGTAAGAGAGTAAGAGAGTAAGAGAGTAAGAGAGTAAGAGAGTAAGAGTAAGAGAGTAAGAGAGTAAGAGAGTAAGAGAGTAAGAGAGTAAGAGAGTAAGAGAGTAAGAGAGTAAGAAAGTAAGAGAGTAAGAGAGTAAGAGAGTAAGAGAGTAAGAGAGTAAGAGAGTAAGAGAGTAAGAGAGTAAGAGAGTAAGAGAGTAAGAGAGTAAGAGAGTAAGAGAGTAAGAGAGTAAGAGAGTAAGAGAGTAAGAGAGTAAGAGAGTAAGAGAGTAAGAGAGTAAGAGAGTAAGAGAGTAAGAGAGTAAGATAGTAAGAGAGTAAGAGAGTAAGAGAGTAAGAGAGTAAGAGAGTAAGAGAGTAAGAGAGTAAGAGAGTAAGAGAGTAAGAGAGTAAGAGAGTAAGAGAGTAAGAGAGTAAGAGAGTAAGAGAGTAAGAGAGTAAGAGAGTAAGAGAGTAAGAGAGTAAGAGAGTAAGAGAGTAAGAGAGTAAGAGAGTAAGAGAGTAAGAGAGTAAGAGAGTAAGAGAGTAAGAGAGTAAGAGAGTAAGAGAGTAAGAGAGTAAGAGAGTAAGAGAGTAAGAGAGTAAGAGAGTGAAAGAGTGAGAGAATGAGAGAGTGAGAGAGTAAGAGAGTAAGAGAGTAAGAGAGTAAGAGAGTAAGAGAGTAAGAGAGTAAGGGAGTAAGAGAGTAAGAGAGTAAGAGAGTAAGAGAGTAAGAGAGTAAGAGAGTAAGAGAGTAAGAGAGTAAGAGAGTAAGAGAGTAAGAGAGTAAGAGAGTAAGAGAGTAAGAGAGTAAGGGAGTAAGGGAGTAAGAGAGTAAGAGAGTAAGAGAGTAAGAGAGTAAGAGAGTAAGAGAGTAAGAGAAGAGAGTAAGAGAGTAAGAGAGTAAGAGAGTAAGAGAGTAATAGAGTAAGAGAGTAAGTGAGTAAGTGAGTAAGAGAGTAAGAGAGTAAGAGAGTAAGAGAGTAAGAGAGTAAGAGAGTAAGAGAGTAAGAGAGTAAGAGAGTAAGAGAGTAAGAGAGTAAGAGAGTAAGAGAGTAAGAGAGTAAGAGAGTAAGAGAGTAAGAGAGTAAGAGAGTAAGAGAGTAAGAGAGTAAGAGAGTAAGAGAGTAAGAGAGTAAGAGAGTAAGAGAGTAAGAGAGTAAGAGAGTAAGAGAGTAAGAGAGTAAGAGAGTAAGAGAGTAAGAGAGTAAGAGAGTAAGAGAGTAAGAGAGTAAGAGAGTAAGGGAGTAAGAGAGTAAGAGAGTAAGAGAGTAAGAGAGTAAGAGAGTAAGAGAGTAAGGTACCCTGCCATAACACAAGAAACTGACATAATATTCCGATGTTTTAAAATAAAGACATAACTTGAGCAGTCAACAATTAACTCATCAACTTATCATCAATTTTTAGGTAAACAAATGGAGACTCACTATTGACGTGACTGCTAATGTCCAAAACTAAGCGTTAAACCCGTATGGGTCATGATGATTTCCCCCCCCCCTTACTTAATATTCGAAACATAGTTGACTTAACAAACACATCGAGTGAATAATTAATATAATCAATAAAAAAATAAGTTTTGATGAAAATATATTTGTATCTTGAGTGATATTAACATATTAGCATATTAACATATTAGCATATTAACGTATAAGCATATTAACACATTACATATTAACATATTACATATTAACATATTAACATATTAACATATAAGCATATTAACATATTACATATTAACATATTAACATATTAACATATAAGCATATTAACATATTACATATTAACATATTACATATTAACATATTAACATATTAACATATAAGCATATTAACATATTACATATTAACATATTAACATATTAACATATAAGCATATTAACATATTACATATTAACATATTAACATATTTACATATAAGCATATTAACATATTACATATTAACATATTAACATATTAACATATAAGCATATTAACATATTACATATTAACATATTACATATTAACATATTAACATATTAACATATAAGCATATTAACATATTACATATTAACATATTACATATTAACATATTAACATATTAACATATAAGCATATTAACATATTAACATATTACATATTACATATTAACATATTAACATATAAGCATATTAAGATATTAACATATTAACATATTAACATATTAGCATATTAACATATTAACATAATAACATATTAACATATTAACATATTAGCATATTAACATATTAACATATTAACATATTAACATATTAGCATATTAACATATTAACATATTAACATATTAACATATTAACATATTAGCATATTAACATATTAACATATTAACATATTAACATATTAACATATTAGCATATTAACATATTAACATATTAACATATTACATATTAACATATTACATATTAACATATTAACATATTAACATATAAGCATATTAACATATTAACATATTACATATTACATATTAACATATTAACATATAAGCATATTAAGATATTAACATATTAACATATTAACATATTAGCATATTAACATATTAACATATTACATATTACATATTAACATATTACATATTAACATATTAACATATTAACATATAAGCATATTAAGATATTAACATATTAACATATTAACATATTAGCATATTAACATATTAACATATTACATATTACATATTAACATATTACATATTAACATATTAACATATTAACATATAAGCATATTAAGATATTAACATATTAACATATTAACATATTAGCATATTAACATATTAACATATTACATATTAACATATTAACATATTACATATTAACATATTAACATATTAACATATAAGCATATTAACATATTAACATATTAACATATTAGCATATTAACATATTAACATATTAACATATTAACATATTAACATATTAACATATTAACACATTAACATATTAACATATTAACATATTAACATATTAACATATTAACATATTAGCATATTAACATATTAACATATTAACATATTAACATATTAACATATTAACATATTAACACATTAACATATTAACATATTAACATATTAACATATTAACATATTAACACATTAACATATTAACATATTAACATATTAACATATTAACATATTATCATATTAACATATTAACATATTAACATATTACATATTAACATATTAACATATTACATATTAACACATTAACATATTAACATATTAACATATTAACATATTAACATATTAGCATACTAACATATTAACATATTACATATTAACATATTACATATTAACATATTAACATATTAACATATAAGCATATTAAGATATTAACATATTAACATATTAACATATTAGCATATTAACATATTAACATATTACATATTAACATATTAACATATTACATATTAACATATTAACATATAAGCATATTAACATATTAACATATTAACATATTAGCATATTAACATATTAACATATTAACATATTAACATATTAACATATTAACATATTAACATATTAACACATTAACATATTAACATATTAACATATTAACATATTAACATATTAACATATTAACACATTAACATATTAACATATTAACATATTAACATATTAACATATTAACATATTAACACATTAACATATTAACATATTAACATATTAACATATTAACATATTAACATATTAACATATTAACATATTAACATATTAACATATTAACATATGGGTGGTGTTTCCCGGTGAGTCAACAAGCAGGTCAACTCCTGACTTAAATGAGTTTTTATGCAATGTTGATTTTCCTTCCAGTTTAAATGGTGAATGATTGTGAGTTCGAATTCATTCTCATTTTCATTCATTCATTCACTCTTTCTCTCTCTCTCTCTCTCTCTCTCTCTCTCTCTCTCTCTCTCTCTCTCTCTCTCTCTCTCTCTCTCTCTCTCTCTCTCTCTCTCTCTCTCTCTCTCTTTCTCTCTCTCTCTCTCGCAGCCTCCGTTACTGATATGTAAATTCTTCAGATAAAATAAAAGTGTTTCTGCTTTTCCCACGAAGATTTATGTTAGATTTTCCAGTGGATAATCTTGACCTGCTTGTACCTGTGTGTGTGTGTGTGTGTGTGTGTGTGTGTGTGTGTGTGTGTGTGTGTGTGTGTGTGTGTGTGTGTGTGTGTGTGTGTGTGTGTACTCACCTAGTTGTACTCACCTAGTTGAGGTTGCGGGGGTCGAGTCCGAGCTCCTGGCCCCGCCTCTTCACTGGTCGCTACTAGGTCACTCTCCCTGAACCGTGAGCTTTATTATACCTCTGTTTAAAGCTATGTATGGATCCTGCCTCCACTACATCGCTTCCCAAACTATTCCACTTACTGACTACTCTGTGTGTGTGTGTGTGTGTGTGTGTGTGTGTGTGTATGTGTGTGTGTGTGTGTGTGTGTGTGTGTGTGTGTGTGTGTGTGTGTGTGTGTGTGTGTGTGTGTGTGTTTACTCACCTAATTGTACTCACCTAATTGCAGTTGCATGGGTCGAGACTCAGCTCCTGGCCCCGCCTCTTCACTGAGTGCTACTAGGTCCTCTCTCTCCCTGCTCCATGAGCTTTATCACGCCACATCTTAAAGCTATGTATAGTTCCTGCCTCCACTACATCGCTCGCCAGACTGTTCCACTTCCTGACCACTCTATGACTGAAGAAATGCTTCCTAACATCCCTGTGGCTCATTTGAGTCTTCAGCTTCCAAGAGCGACCCCTTCTTTCTGTGTCCCCTCTCTGGAACATCTTGTCTCTGTCCACCTTGTCTATTCCACGCAGTATTTTGTATGTCGCTATCATGTCTCTCCTATCCCTCCTGTCCTCCAGTGTTGTCAGGCCGACTTCCTTCAACCTTTCTTCATAGGACATTCCCTTTAGCTCTGGAACTAACCTTGTCGCAAACCTTTGCACTTTCTCCAATTTCTTAACGTGCTTGACCCGGTGCTGGTTCCAAACTGGTGCTGCATACTCCAGTATGTGCCTGACGTACACGGTGCACAGTGACTTGAAAGATTCCTTACTTAGGTATCGGAATGCTAATCTCAGGTTTGCCAGGCGCCCATATGCTGCAGCAGTTATCTGAGTGATGTATGCTTCCGGAGACGTGTTCGGTGTTATACTCACGCCAAGATCTTTCTCCTTGAGCGAGGTTTGCAGTCGTTGGCCACCTAGCCTATACTTTGTTTGCGGCCTTCTTTGCCCTTCTCCGATTTTCATGACTTTGCATTTGGCAGGGTTGAATTCGAGAAGCCAGTTGCTAGACCACGTGTCCAGCCTCTCCAGGTCTCTTTGAAGGCCTGCCTGATCCTCATCTGATTTAATTCTCCTCATTAACTTCACATCATCTGCGAACAGGGACACTTTTGAGTCTATCCCTTTCATCATGTCATTCACATATACCAAAAATAGCACTGGTCCTAAGACCGACCCCTGTGGGACCCCGCTCATCACAGGTGCCCACTGTAATACCTTGTCACGTGCTATGACTCGTTGTTGCCTCCCTGTCAGGTATTCTCTGATCCATTGAAGTGCCTTTCACGTTATACGCGCCTGATCCTCTAGTTTCTGTACTAATCTCTTGTGAGGAACAGTGTCGAAGGCCTTCTTGTAGTCCAAGAAGATATAATCAACCCACTCCTCTCTCTCATCTCTTACTTCTGTTACTTTATCATAAAACTCTAGAAGGTTTGTGACACAGGATTTTGCCTTCCATGAAACCATGCCGGTTGTCATTTATACTTTTGTTCCGTTCCAGGTGCTCCACCACTCTCTTCCTGTTAATCTTCTCCATGACTGCATACTATACACGTCAGTGACACTGGTCTGTAGTTCAGTGCCTCTTTTCTGTCTTCTTTTTTAAAAATGGGAACTACATTTGCCGTCTTCCATACCTCAGGTAGTGGCCCAGTTTCAAGGGATGTGTTGAAGATTGTGGTAAATGGGACACACAGCATTTCTGCTCTCTCTCTAAGGACCCACGGGGAGATGTCCAGTCCCATTGCCTTTGAGGTATCAAGGTCACTTAGCAGCTTCTTCACCTCCTTCACTGCGAATACTTCCTTAAATCTCTAGAGCTCCTCACATACCTCTTGATCGTTTCGTGTGAGTTCCCCACCTTCTTTCCTCAGCCTGATCACCTGGTCTTTGACTGTTGTCTTTCTCCTAATGTGGCTATACAGCAGTTTCGGTTCAGATTTGACTTTTGATGCTATGTCATTTTCGTACTGTCGCTGGGCCTCCCTCCTTATCTGTGCATACTCGTTTCTGGTTCTTAGACTGACCTCCTTATTTTCCTGGGTCCTTTGCCTTCTGTACCTCTTTCATTCTCTAATACACTTAGTTTTGCCTCCCTACACCTTTTGGTAAACCAAGGAGTCACTTTGGTCTTCCCATTAATTCCGTTGCCCTTGGAAATAAACCTTTCCTCTGCCTCCTTGCATTTTGTTGTTACATATTCCATCATTTCGTTCACTGACTTTCTTACCAGCTCTCTGGCCCACTGAACCTCCCGCAGGAAGTTCCTCATATCTGTGTAGTCCCCCCTTTTATAGTTTGGCCTTTCCCAATCGACTCATGTAGACATTAACCATGTAGACATTAACCCTGTAGACATTAACCATGTAGACATTTACCATGTAGACATTAACCATGTAGTAGACGCATAAAGTCCCTCAGTTCTCTCTCCCTCCATCCCTCCCAGGATGAGGAAATACAGCGCCCCTAGCCCTGTTCTCTATCCCTCCCAGGATGAGGAAATACAACGCCCCTAGCCCTGTTCTCTATCCCTCCCAGGGAGAGAGAGAGCGCGCAGCTACACATTAATCAACATAAATCTGAAATCCCTTTTCAGCGACGCACATGAATCAAAATAAAGCACAAATCTGCGTTTCAACAAATCTTTCTTTATAACAAAAATCAACGCACACTTGTGACGGCGGTGGACGGAAACCAGAGGAACGAGGACCAGGTGGATGACCACTGGATGAGTGAGGACCAAGTGGATGACCGCCAGATGAATGATTACCAGGTGAATGACGTCCGGATAAACGAGGATCAAGTGGATGACGGCCGGATGAACGAGGACCAAGTGGATAACCGCCGGATGAACGAGAACTAGGTGGATGACAGCCGTTTGAACGAGGACCGGGTGGATAACGGCCAGATAAACGAGAGGACCAAGTGGATGGCGGCCGGATAAACGAGGACCAGGTGGATGACGGCCGGATGAACGAGGACAGAGTGGACAATTACAGAATGGACAAGGATAGGATAGACAAGAAAAGGATGAATAAGGACGGGATGGACGAGGATAGGATGGACAAGGACACGATGGACGAGAACAGGATAAACAAGGACAGGATGGACGAGAATAAAATAGACAAAGACAGGATAGACAAGAATATGATGACAAGGATAGGATAGACAAGAATAGGATGGACAAGAACAGGATGGACAATGATAAATTGAACAACGACAGGATAGACGAGGACAGGATGAAGGATGAATCAGTACAAAATACCTAGAAAAAATATATACGATTCTTCTTTCGTTTTCTCTTGTTTCTTCTTATCTTGCTGCACCTTATTTTTTCTTGTCTCTTATCTTCTCTTATATCTTTCTATCACTGAAAAAGTACAAATACATGCGTTTCCTGTTCCTATTATTGTTGTGGGAGAGTGAGAGGTACACGGGCGTCCTTATTCGACGGGGAGACGTTCAAGACGCAGTTGAGCTTCCCCGCACACTCTTCCCGTCAGTGAGTCTCCTTATATGACAGGTGGCACAGAGAGGTCTAGCGAAGGGTCGGCGCTCTCTTCTGTGACACAGATTAGAAGGCAAGGCTAACTTGCACAGGACTTTGAACATGATATATATATATATATATATATATATATATATATATATATATATATATATATATATATATATATATATATATATATATATATGTATATATATATATATATATATATATATATATATATATATATATATATATATATATATATATATATATATATACATATATATATACATATGTCGTGCCGAATAGGCAGAACTTGCGATCTTGGCTTAAATAGCAAATCCTCATCTTGCCATATAGGACAAGTGAAAATTTGTGTATGCAATAATTTCGCCAAAATCATTCTGAACCTAACAAAAAAAATATATTTCACTGTGTTTGTTTAATATTAAATTACTGTAAACAAATCTAAAACATATTTAGTTGGGTTAGGCTAAAATAAATTGTTCTTGTTATAATAAGGTTAGGTAAGTTTTCTAAGATTCTATTGATGCAAAATTAAAAATTTTTACATTAACATTAATGAAAAAAAATATATCTTTAAACGTATAAAAGAAAATTTCAGAAAGGACTTAATTTTATATGAATTCTTGCTAATTGACTAGTTTTACATATTCGGCACGACATATATATATATGTCGTGCCGAATATGTAAAACTGGTCAATTAGCAAGAACTCATTTAAAATTAAATCCTTTCTGATATTTACTCTTATACGTTCAAAGATATTTTTTATTTATTTTAATGTAAAAATTAATAAGTTTGTAACAAAAGCACCTTAAAGCACCTTAAAGCACCTTAGAAAACTTACCTAACCTTATTATAACAAGCTCAATTTAATTTAGCCTAATTCACCTAAATGTATTTTAGATAAGTTTACAATAATTTAATAATAAACAAACACAATGAAATATATTTCTTTTCGTTAGCTTCAGAATGATTTTTCGAAATTATTGTAGTATATGCAAATTTTCGCTTGCCTTATTCGGCAAATAGAGCGTTGCTATTTAAGCTAAAATCGTAAGTTTTACCTATTAGGCACGATATATGTATATTTATGCATGCATGTTTCTATATTTATATCCAGTTCAATACTCACACATAGAATAAGTTAGGAACATTCATATATAGTCTCTCACCTAAACCTATGTACCATCCAACCATTCCAGGATGCAGAAACCGCATACACTCCATCTTCATGGGTTCTGACATCCTCTATGATCCCTTTAAGATGGGAACAGAGATTCGAAAAACTTTGACAAAGCTCCGGCCCGCCAGCCAGGTAAACAACTCAGTTTACCAAGGAAGCAGCAGCTTCGCCACAATCTTCCTGAATCAGTACAAGTTTCAAAGATTTATAGAACACTCTTTCTAGGACGTCTTTCCGACTAATGGACTGTCTTGAGCATCCTTCAGTGAGCCCCCAAAGACGCTTCGGGAAAACAAGGATTTCTTAAAGACATTTTTTCTCTTGCTTCTGCACAAAGCTGGTGGTGCCTTTTGTGTTCATGGTCCATCTGGTGAGCTCCTGTAGTTTCAATAGCTTTAGTACTTGTAATAAAGTTGGTAGAATTACCTACAATATGTAAAATAAAAGGACACAAGTGCAACTAATGTGACATTTTATTGTGGTAACGTTTCGCTCTCCAGGAGCTATATCAAGCCATTAATGGCTTGATAAAGCTGCTGGAGAACGTTGCCACAATAAAATGTCACATTAGCTGCACTTGTGTCCTTTTATTTTACAGCTTTAGTACTTCCAGTAGGTTTCGTAGCTCTTGCAGCTCCTATAGTTTTTCCAGGTCCTGTAGATTTTGTTGCTACTGTAAATCACGTAGTACCTGCAGTTTTTATAGCTCATGTTGCTCATGAAGTCAATGTTGCTCCTGTAGTGTTTGTAGCTGCTGCAGCTTATTCCTCTAGCTCCTGTTATACACATATTCTGAAGCTCTTGTAGCGACAAAGTCTGGAGTAGTTACAACAGTAATCCGGGAGCTGAAATAAGTGTTCTGTGAGGAAAGTTTGAAGAAGCGGAGCCTCATGTGACTAGAAAAGCTTAAAATATATTCCAAATTTTTTTTTAGCACTCGGAGCGTCTCCCACTAAGGTAGAGTGACCAGACAAGGAAGAAGACGCCTTTACTCTAACTCATTCAAACTTTTCTCTATTTAAGACTGACCAGCTTTTAAGAAAGTATGTTTTATGTAAGCCTAGTGTAAAAAAAACATACATACATACATTTAAGAATAATCTTGACGGCCTCAGATGTTATACACACATAAAAGAACATTAAACTAATTTAGCCTCAAATCAAACTCTGTGATTTATTTTTATAAGAAAAAAAATCATCTTTTTTTTTCATAAAAACCAATTTGGTTAATAAAACTGGCACGTGATAACTCACACAACCTAACATCAAGAGATTGTTTCCCATGAGGAAAACATATCAGCACTAAAAGTTTCAAGCCGACCAGGAGATGCATTTTCCAGTTATAACACATAATCCATCAAAATTTGTGCCAACACAGCCTCGACCCATGAAACAATCCATCCATTTCATACGATTCATCAACCAGTGAAAATTGATGACGCTGACAATTGTTATATTGTCATAATAAGAAAGCGTCAAACCCGTAAGGGTCATAGAACACGTACAGACTGGGAGGCATTCAAATTCAATTCAAGCAAGGGTAAAATAGGTCCAGTTCCTTGGATCAAGAGCCCCTCACCAGCATCAAAGAAAAAATAATACAATGATGTAAAATAATGTATATTAATCCGAGGTTATTAATCCGGGGTTATTAATCCGGGGTTATTAATCCGAGGTTATTAATCCGGGGTTATTAATCCGGGGTTATTAATGCAAGGTTATTAATCCTGGGTTATTAATCCGAGGTTATTAATCCGGGGTTATTAATCCGGGGTTATTAATCCGAGGTTATTAATCCGGGGTTATTAATCCGGGGTTATTAATGCAAGGTTATTAATCCTGGGTTATTAATCCGAGGTTATTAATCCGGGGTTATTAATCCGGGGTTATTAATCCAAGGTTATTAATCCGGGGTTATTAATCCGGGGTTATTAATCCGGGGTTATTAATCCGAGGTTATTAATCCGAGGTTATTAATCCAAGGTTATTAATCCGAGGTTATTAATCCGAGGTTATTAATCCGGGGTTATTAATCCGGGGTTATTAATCCGAGGTTATTAATCCGGGGTTATTAATCCGGGGTTATTATTCCGAGGTTATTAATCCGAGGTTATTAATCCGAGGTTATTAATCCGAGGTTATTAATCCGAGGTTATTAATCCGAGGTTATTAATCCGAGGTTATTAATCCGAGGTTATTAATCCGATGTTATTAATCCGAGGTTATTAATCCGAGGTTATTAATCCGAGGTTATTAATCCGAGGTTATTAATCCGAGAAAATGACCGACCAGAGGAACTTGTCTACAGTAATAACATGGTAACTGAATCTATGACACTGACCTATACAGCAGTGTGTATAGGTCACCCAGGAATGCTAGGACTGACCTATACAGCAGTGTGTATAGGTCACCCAGGCATGCTAGGACTGACCTATACAGCAGTGTGTATAGGTCACCCAGGCATGCTAGGACTGACCTATACAGTAGTGTGTATAGGTCACCCAGGCATGCTAGGACTGACCTATACAGCAGTGTGTATAGGTCACCCAGGCATGCTAGGACTGACCTATACAGCAGTGTGTATAGGTCACCCAGGTATGCTAGGACTGACCTATACAGCAATGTGTATAGGTCACCCAGGTATGCTATGACTGACCTATACAGCAGTGTGTATAGGTCACCCAGGCATGCTAGGACTGACCTATACAGCAATGTGTATAGGTCACCCAGGCATGCTAGGACTGACCTATACAGCAGTGTGTATAGGTCACCCAGGCATGCTAGGACTGACCTATACAGCAGTGTGTATAGGTCACCCAGGCATGCTAGGACTGACCTATACAGCAGTGTGTATAGGTCACCCAGGCATGCTAGGACTAACCTATACAGCAGTGTGTATAGGTCACCCAGGCATGCTAGGACTGACCTATACAGCAGTGTGTATAGGTCACCCAGGTATGGGTATGCTAGGACTGACCTATACAGCAATGTGTATAGGTCACCCAGGCATGCTAGGACTGACCTATACAGCAGTGTGTATAGGTCACCCAGGTATGCGACTGACCTATACAGCAATGTGTATAGGTCACCCAGGTATGCTAGGACTGACCTATACAGCAATGTGTATAGGTCACCCAGGTATGCTAGGACTGACCTATACAGCAATGTGTATAGGTCACCCAGGCATGCTAGGACTGACCTATACAGCAATGTGTATAGGTCACCCAGGTATGCTAGGACTGACCTATACAGCAGTGTGTATAGGTCACCCAGGCATGCTAGGACTGACCTATACAGCAGTGTGTATAGGTCACGCAGGCATGCTAGGACTGACCTATACAGCAGTGTGTATAGGTCACCCAGGCATGCTAGGACTGACCTATACAGCAGTGTGTATAGGTCACCCAGGTATGGGTATGCTAGGACTGACCTATACAGCAATGTGTATAGGTCACCCAGGCATGCTAGGACTGACCTATACAGCAGTGTGTATAGGTCACCCAGGTATGCGACTGACCTATACAGCAATGTGTATAGGTCACCCAGGTATGCTAGGACTGACCTATACAGCAATGTGTATAGGTCACCCAGGTATGCTAGGACTGACCTATACAGCAATGTGTATAGGTCACCCAGGCATGCTAGGACTGACCTATACAGCAATGTGTATAGGTCACCCAGGTATGCTAGGACTGACCTATACAGCAGTGTGTATAGGTCACCCAGGCATGCTAGGACTGACCTATACAGCAGTGTGTATAGGTCACCCAGGCATGCTAGGACTGACCTATACAGCAGTGTGTATAGGTCACCCAGGCATGCTAGAACTGACCTATACAGCAGTGTGTATAGGTCACCCAGGTATACTAGGACTGACCTATACAGCAATGTGTATAGGTCACCCAGGTATGCTAGGACTGACCTATACAGCAATGTGTATAGGTCACCCAGGTATGCTAGGACTGACCTATACAGCAATGTGTATAGGTCACCCAGGTATGCTAGGACTGACCTATACAGCAATGTGTATTGGTCACCCAGGCATGCTAGGACTGACCTATACAGCAATGTGTATAGGTCACCCAGGTATGCTAGGACTGACCTATACAGCAATGTGTATAGGTCACCCAGGCATGCTAGGACTGACCTATACAGCAATGTGTATAGGTCACCCAGGTATGCTAGGACTGACCTATACAGCAATGTGTATAGGTCACCCAGGTATGCTAGGACTGACCTATACAGCAATGTGTATAGGTCACCCAGGCATGCTAGGACTGACCTATACAGCAATGTGTATAGGTCACCCAGGTATGCTAGGACTGACCTATACAGCAATGTGTATAGGTCACCCAGGTATGCTAGGACTGACCTATACAGCAATGTGTATAGGTCACCCAGGCATGCTAGGACTGACCTATACAGCAATGTGTATAGGTCACCAGGGCATGCTAGGACTGACCTATACAGCAATGTGTATAGGTCACCCAGGTATGCTAGGACTGACCTATACAGCAGTGTGTATAGGTCACCCAGGCATGCTAGGACTGACCTATACAGCAGTGTGTATAGGTCACCCAGGCATGCTAGAACTGACCTATACAGCAGTGTGTATAGGTCACCCAGGCATGCTAGGACTGACCTATACAGCAGAGTGTATAGGTCACCCAGGCATGCTAGGACTGACCTATACAGCAGTGTGTATAGGTCACCCAGGTATGCTGGGACTGACCTATACAGCAATGTGTATAGGTCACCCAGGTATGCTGCGACTGACCTATACAGCAATGTGTATAGGTCACCCAGGTATGCTGGGACTGACCTATACAGCAATGTGTATAGGTCACCCAGGCATGCTAGGACTGACCTATACAGCAGTGTGTATAAGTCACCCAGGCATGCTAGAACTGACCTATACAGCAGTGTGTATAGGTCACCCAGGTATGCTAGGACTGACCTATACAGCAATGTGTATAGGTCACCCAGGCATGCTAGAAGTGACCTATACAGCAATGTGTATAGGTCACCCAGGTATGATGAGAGTCCCAGAAATCCTACCCAAGATACGTTACACAAGAGTTGAAATTCTGAAGCCGATTGAATAAAGCATTCTCTAGTAAGAAAAGAAAATTTATGATAAAGTAAACGAAAATATTCCTTACAATGCTCCCAAAAATAGGAAAATCTCTGCTCGTTAAATTAAAAAAAAAATCCATAAATCTGTGGATTTTTAGTTTTCCTTTAAGTTTTCTTTTCATATTTACGTTCTAGTTAAAATTCAATATAATCCCATAAAGGAAAATATTAAATTTATGCTTTCCTGAGAAAAACAAATTTAAAAAAAGGCAAAAAAAAGACAAATTAGCAGCCACACAACTCGCAATTAACACAGAAATATTTTTTATTAAGATACACCAGTGTTTAGGGTTTGAAGCTGATTCGAAGAGGCATTCTCTAGTTATTACATGGGATACAATTTGCTAGTAAAACTTGCAAATTGAAATTCACACAGGTCAAAGTGAGTGACATGCTGTGATTTAATAAAGAACACCAATGGTAAAAATTTGAAGCGGATCAGAAAAGGCATTCTTCAGTAATTGACCTGATATCAATGAATCCTCTTTTCTTAACTATTTTAGTAAAATTTCAAAGTTGTAAATTGTAACACTAAACTTATAAAAACATAAGACATAAGGAACACTGCAGCAGGCCTACTGGCCCATGCGAGGTAGGTCCAAGCCCCCTACCGGTTTAAGCCAATGCCCTAACCTAGTCCGGTCAGGTCACATTCACTTAAGGAAGGAGCACGGCATCTGACCTAGTAGCTCAAGCTAGTCAGGTCCAACTCACACCCACCCACATCCACTCATACATTAATCTAACCTATTTTTAAAGCTACACAACGTCTTAGCTTCTATAACTGCACTCGGGAGTTTGTTCCACTAATCCACAACTCTATTGCCAAACCTTCCTGAATCTGAATTTTTCCAACTTAAAACCATTACTGCGAGTCCTGTCTAGGCTAGATATTTTTAGCACATTATTTACATCCCCTTTATTTATTCTTGTTTTCCATTGATACACCTCACTCATATCCCCCCTTCTTAATTCTACGCCTTCTAGAGAGTGCAGATACAGGGCCCTCGGTCTGTCCGCATGGGGAAGATTTCTGATACATGGGATCAACTTTGTCATCCTCCTCTCTACGTTTACCAGAGCATTTATATCCATTCTGTAATACGGTGAGCAGAACGGTTCAGCATAATCTCAATGAGGCCTAATCAAAGATATATAGAGTTGAAGAACAACCTGAGGACTTCTATTATTTATACTTCTAGATATGAAGCTAAGGATTCTGTTAGCTTTATTGCAAACACTAATGCACTGTTGTCTTGGTTTTAGATTACTGCTAACTAGAACTCCTAAATCCTTTTCGCAATCGGTAGTAGTAAGAACTACATTATTTAGTTTATATGTGGCATGGTTATTTTCCTGTCCAACATTTAGAACTTTGCATTTGTCTATATTAAACTGCATCTGCCACTCCTCCAACCATTGCATCAGTCTATTCAAATCATCCTGGAGTGTCCTCATTAGAATGAATTGGCCGGGCTATTTTGGTGTCATAGCAAATTTGCTAATGTCGCTATTTATTCCCTCATCTATGTCGTTTATGTAAATTGTGAACAACAAAGGGCACAACACTGACCCCTGTGGAACACCACTTGTGACGTGCTCACACATCTATGTCGTTTATGTAAATTGTGAACAACGAGCATCCCAACACTGACCCCTGTGGAACACCGCTTGTAACAATTTCCCCATTCTGATTTCTCCCCATTTATGCAAACTCTCTGCTGCCTATTTGTCAACCATGCCTCAACCCAGGAAAAAATTTCCCTCCTATTCCGTGTCCCTTAAGTTTCCTCAATAGCCTCTGTTGTGGAACTCTATCAGAAGCCTTACTGAAGTCCATATATACAATATCATATTTAATACCATGATCTACCTCCTCAAACACCTTAGTGAAAAAAGTTAGTAAATTCGTAAGACAGGAACGCCCCTTTGTAAAACCGTGATGACATTCATTAATCAATTTATGCCTTTCAAGGTGGCTACGAATTGTCTCGGCATTTATAGATTCCATAAATTTTCCCACTATGGAGGTAAGTCTTACTGGTCTATAGTTCGAAGCTAAGGACCTGTCACCTGCTTTGTAAATAGGTATTACATTTGCCATTTTCCACTTGTCTGGCAGTATGCCAGTTTGTAGTGATATATTGAAAAGATTAGCCAAACGTCTGCTAAGTTCCTCTTTACATTCCTTTAACACCCTTGCAAACAGTTCATCAGGGCCTGGGGATTTGTTAGGTTTTAATTTCTCTATTTGTTTGAGGACCATATCACTAGTTACTGAAATCGTGCATAGTTTATTATCGTCCTGTTCTACATAATTTATTATATCTGAAATTTCGCTAGTATTTTCCTGAGTAAAAACTGACAGGAAGTAAGTGTTGAAAAGTTCACACATTTCCTTATCACTGTCAGTGATCTGACCTGAGTTACTCTTAAGTGGGTCTATCTTGTCGCTAATCTTACTTCTGTATACCTGAAAGAACCCTTTTGGGTTAGTCTTCGAACCCCTTGCGACTTTAGCCTCATAATCCCTTTTTGCTTTTCTTATTCCTTTTTTTATTGCACTCTTTAATTGAATATATTGATTTCTTACCCGCCCATCACTTCTTTTGATAGACCTGTGTATGCCTCTCTTTTGACCAACGAGATGTTTTATCTTTATTATCCTTTTGACCAATGAGATGTTGTCATCCATATTATAGACGGCATCGTTAGTAATATTTTGAAATAAATCAGAAGAACCATTCCTTAGTTATTGAATAAAAAAATTATTTCACTATGAATTTAATCAAATTGGCAAATTTGGAGTTATGCCAACCAATGGCAGTGTGAACCTTGTGTTCTGGACACCACACCAGTGGTGAAAATTTGAAGCCGATCAGATGAGTGATTCTCCAGTCATAGCACGAACTCCAACGGTTCCAAGTTTTATTCACTATTTTACTGCTTTAATAAATTTGGCAGCATGCTAGCGAAACTTAACAGTTACTCTCCTGGCTCTAAGATGAATCAGTCATTAAAATTGAAGTCGTTCAGAAGAGGTAAACGGATATTTATTTAACGTGTTTTAACGGGAAGAAAAATTTCACACTATTTTACACATAAAATCGTCAAGTCTTCACCAACACATCTGAATTTCCCTCTCCACCATCGTCATATTTTTGGGACCTTTAGTGGCGGTGTGAAGCTCCGCTACTGAGGATTTTAGAAGTTATCTCAGTCATTCCAGGATGCTGGAACTGGGTTCAATAACCCTGTCACAGAGCACGTGAACATTCCAGTTATTCCTAGACTCTCATCCTCGTGAACTTGTACAAGTGTCGAAAATTTGAAGCCGACTGGATGAACCGTTTCGAGTTATGAGTATATTAACTACAAAATAAGTAATCAGGCAGCGTCTGAAAGGTCCTCCTTCGGGGACAAATAATAATAATGATAATAATGATGATGATAATAATAATAATAATAATAATAATAATAAAATACAACTAATAATAGAAATAATAATAATAATGATAATAATAGCAACAATAATAATAATAACAATAACAACACAGCATATTATAGTGACCACGCTGCTTCAGTCTGTTTGGATTCAGAAGTGATAATGGAAAGACATGTAGCACAGATCGTAGACATGATCAACATTCTCGCTTCATAACAATTCAGTACAAAAACATCAAACAAGTAAAGAACAATAGTTTTTCTTGACAACGTTGTATAGAACTTGTTGCTGATACATAAAACAAGATTAATATACAGAAATATTAATATTTATGTGTTTTTATCTCTGTTTCGGGGAGATATTTGTTCTATAAATATTGTGTGTGGGTAAATATATTTATATATATATATATATATATATATATATATATATATATATATATATATATATATATATATATATATATATATATATATATATATATATATATATATAACCAATTTTTCAATTTTTTTGTTACAGATTGTCATAATTCTAAAGTAAATGAAGATACATAACATGGTGGACGATTATGTATTTTGACAAAGCCATTGAAAAATAGTTAATTGTTACAGTGATATACAAGGATTCTGATTGTATCCTGATAATTGAGTCTTTAGGCAGCTATATACCTATAGAGTGATATATCTGTATAGTGATATACCTGTGATGTGACGTACCTGTGAAGTGATATACCTGTGTTATGATATACCTGTGTAATGATATATCTGTGAAGTGATATACCTGTGCAGTGATATACTTGTGCAATGATTTACCTGCGTAGTGATATACTTGAGTAGTGACATACCGGTGTAGTGACACACCTGTGAAGGGATATACCTGTGTAGTGATATAGCTGTGAGGGGATATACCTGTGAAATGATATACCTGTGTAGTGATATACCTGTGAAAGGATATACCTGTGAAGTAATGTACCTGTGCAGTGATATACCTGTGTAGTAATTTACCTGTTAGGGGATATACCTGTGAAGTGTTATACCTGTGTAGTGATATAGTTGTGAAGGAATATGCCTGTGCAATGATATACCTGTGCACTGATATACCTGTGAAATGATATACCTGTGTAATGATATACCTGTGAAGGGATGTACCTATGTAATGATATACGTGTGAAGTGATATACCTGTGAAGGAATATACCTGTGTAATGATTTACCACTGAAGTGATATACCTGCTTAGGGATATGCCTGCTTAGGGATATACCTGTGTAGTGACAAACCTGTGATGGAATATACCTGTGAAGGGATATACCTGTGAAGGGATATACCTGTGAAGTGATATACCTGTGTAGTGATATACCTGTGTAATGATATACATGTGTAATGATATACCTGTGCAGTTATGTACCAGTGAAATGATATGCCTGTGTAGTGATATACCTGTGTAGTGAAATACCTGTGAATTGGTATATCTGTGTAGCAATATACCTGTGTAGTGATATACCTGTGTAGTGACACACCTGTGAAGGGGTATACCTGTGTAGTGATATACCTGTGTAGTGATATACCTGTGCAATGATATAACAGTGAAGGGATATACCTGTGTAATGATGTACCTGTGCAGTGATATACCTGTGAAGGAATATACCTGTGTAATGATGTACCAGTGAAGTAATATAAATGTGAAGGAATATACCTGTGTAGTGATATACCTGTGAAGGAATATACCTGTCTAGTGATATGCCTGTGAAGGAAGATACCTGTGAAGTGATATACCTGTGAATGATATACGTGTGAAGTGATATACCTGTGTAGTGATATGCTTGTGAAGTGATATAACTGTAAAGTGATATACCTGTGTACTAATTTACCTGTGTAGTAATTTACCTGTAAGGGGATATACCTGTGAAGTGTTATACCTGTGTAGTGATATGCCTGTGTAGTGACATTCCAGTATAGTGAAATACCTGTGTTGTGATATACCTGTGTAGTGATATACCTACGTAGTGATATACAGGTGAAATGATATACCTGCATGTTGATATACTTGTGAAGGGATATATCTGTGAAGGGATATACTTGCGATAGGATATTCCTGTGTAGTGATATACCTGTGAAGGAATATGCCTGTGTAGTGGTATATCTGTGAAGTGATATGCCTGTGAAGGAATATACCTGTGTAGTGATATACCTGTGAAGTGATATACGTGTGAAGGAATATTTCTGTGAAGGGATATACCTGTGAAGTGATATACCTGCCTAGTGATATACCTCTGTAGTGTATACCTGTGTAGTTATATACTTGTGAAGTGATATACCTGTGAAGTGATATACTTGTGAAGTGATATGCCTCTGCAATGATATACCTGTGAAGTTATATACATGACTTGTGATATACCCGTGAAGTGATATACCTAAGTAGTGATATGCAAGTAGTAACGTTCTGAGGTGAATTTAGCAAACATTATGTTTCTAACAGGAGGTGTAGGTTCCACCGCGTCATCTTGGTTCTCTGCAGAGAACAATAGCACATAGCAGGTGTTTACTGCAGTGACCTTCACCATCACTGAACAATATATGAAGACCAGTAATGTCAGAATGGTGAAAGACATCAGTGAATCTCAAAAACATCCTGCATCCCAGCAGTACCTGGTGCAACAGAAACCCTTTAAGCATTGTTCAAAGACTCTGAGAAATATTGCAACTGATGTAATTTTATTTGCTGCTCTGAACTCTGGCATTGCCAAACAAATAGATTTGGAGATTTTTCAGTCAACGACACTCACAAAAGCTGTTGACTACACATTCTGAAAGAAAAATAAAGCTGTAACGTGAGATACAAAAGGATGAGAGAAGGTCAGAGATGAAGTAGTGAGCGTAGATCCTTTCAATAAGATACTTAGGTATACTTATTTCCAAAACGTTTTGCATGTGCATCCAACTTGTTCAGTCGAGTACAGAGGCGATTGTAAAAGTGGAGAGGACTGTGGAGATGTAATTCTCAGGCGTTCAGTCCCTTAGCCTTGATAGAACGTGTTCAGCTCCTTGCCTTAGTAGAAGGTTACAAGTCCCTTAGGCTTGATTAAGTTCTCCAGTCCCTTAGTCTTGACGGAAAGTGCTCAGTCCTCTAGCCTAAAGCAGAGGTATAAGGGCGCAAACTCATATAAAGGAGCCAGTGGATAGCTGCAAAAATTGGACGAACTTATGGTGATTCTCACTATCAACAAATCAGAGTTGTCAAGTTCAAGTGGGTAAGGGTAAATCTTCCCTTAAAATACATATTTCACTTATTAAATTCCCTCTATCATGAAAATGAAATTCCCAGATGCCTAAGCAATCAGTACAAAAACAGGTTTGGAAACTATTGAAATTTATTTTGGGCTTGCCAATGTTTGAGCACAGACTGCCTGGACTAACATGAAGGCTGGTAAACGATGCAGACAGTCGTGGCTCACAAATACACTCACAGCAGCACACAGCCTCGCTCATAGGTGAATGTTTTCAACTCACCTGTGTCCGAAATTAAAGTTTGCTTCTATTGTAGTTTAAAGGCAGTTGACTACACTAGGGTCATTAAGGCTGCACGTAACTTTTTCTCACCAGACAAGAACACTTTAATCCCTGTATACGCTGAGAGATGTACTTCTCTCGGTGTATATATCAGTATATAAACACCTTTCGGTGTTTATCTTGTGCTTCCTGGACCTCAGATGGCCAGAAAGCCAGGAATCAACTACTATTGGTTAATGGTCTAGAGCCTCACCAAGCCACAAGCGATGGCGAGAGGTCTTCAATAAAGCTTCCATCGTAACTGCATTTTCGCCTTTGTCTCATTTTGTTTATAATTCATACAGTTACTTACTGATTGCTAAGAGGAAGGACCAAGAGCTGCTACTTGATCTTCAGACTCATAACTCTATGAGTACAATTTAGTACAACTCGGTGGTACAACCCACTGAGTTGTACTAAGTTGTAGTAAGTTGCACTGTGTTGTACTCGGTGGGTTGTACACTCCGAGTACACCTCAATGAGTATAGGTGTACGAACACAATATGAGGAACAATTTTTCACTGGGACAACTTCTCGCCCAGAGCTGCGTTGTATCAATTCATGAGAGAAAAACGTAATTGCAATAAAATCTTGAGGCAATAGTTCACGTCAAGTCAGACTTTGAAATATACAGTTACATATCTAACAATGTCCGGTTTTATTAGACCTTACTGGTAGTACAATATACTTCAAGGTTTTACAATAAAATGCCTGACCTTATTGGGCTGTATTACCTAGTTTCAGTGTAGTCAGTCATTATTAACAGTGTGTCAGAGTACACCAGTGTTAACTTGAACTTAAAGTGTTAATACCCGATACAGGTTTAGGGCTATCCATGAATATTATAAATAATAATAATAATAATAATAATAATAATAATAATAATAATAATAATAATAATAATAATAATAATAATAATAAACACAGTAATTCTTTCTTTCAACACACCGGCCGTATCCCACCGAGGCGGGGTGGCCCAAAAGAAAAAATGGAAGTTTCTCCTTTTAAATTTAGTATTATATACAGGAGAAGGGGTTACTAGTCCCTTGCTCCTGGCATTTTAGTCGCCTCTTACAACACGCATGGATTACGGAGGAAGAATTCTGTTCCACTTTCCCATGGAGATAAGAGGAAATAAACAAGAACAAGAACTAGAAAGAAAATAGCAGAAAACCCAGAGGGGCGTGTATATATATGCTTGTACATGTATGTGTTGTGTGACCTAAGTGTAAGTAGAAGTAGCAAGACGTACCTGAAATCTTGCATGTTTATGAGACAGAAAAATGGACACCAGCAATCCTACCATCATGTAAAACAATTACAGGCTTTCGGTTTACACTCACTTGGCAGGACGGTAGTACCTCCCTGGGCGGTTGCTGTCTACCAACCTACTTCCTAAATAACACAGTAATTAATGAATTATTAAATTTATCAGGTATTAAAAGTTATCAATATGTGTCTCGCTTCAGTTGACGAATCTTTGATTAACTGCATCAGGATACATAATAATATATCTAGCTGTATCATGCTGCTGTTTTCCACACGCAATCATATCATATTCAAGCGCAACTAATTAGGCTAGTTACTTTAACGGTACTAGATTATAACTTGCAAGTATATCAGGTGATATCCAGCAGTATTTTCCCGTGTGAAAAAACATTGATCTTAATCTTGTTATGCTGTGCTGTATGTAACTGTGTCATGCTGAATTACCGTTCATCTGGCATTATGAAGATACATCAGAATGTATTATGCTGTGTTTATCAGTACGTACGTGTCAAAACTGAAGCTAATGCTACTATTTATGGCAATGGTTTTCGATGGATCAGTTACATTAGAATCTATCAACTGACGCTGGAGTGTATAAATGATGTATTACGTTGTATAAGGATGCGTCATGCAGTATAAAAATATGTCACGCTGTGTAAAGATATATCACACTGTATAGAGATGTATCACGTTGTATAAAGTAATGGTTGCAGGAACAATAAAGAATTGCCCTCACAATATGGAATTAGAGATAAGACAAACAACTGTCTCTTTGTTGTTGGATCTCTTCGTGGTGTCACAACAACAGTGACAAATGACCCTCTTGGTTCTTCTCAACATAGGGAGGAAGAGAGAGACAGAGACGGAGACAAAGACAGACAGACAAAAAGATGGATAGATAGTGTGTGTGTGTGTGTGTGTGTGTGTGTGTGTGTGTGTGTGTGTGTGTGTGTGTGTGTGTGTGTGTGTGTGTGTGTGTGTTCGTATGAAGATTTTAACGACTCTAACGTTACTATTGCACCAACAGAGCATTATAACACAATGATCCGACCAGCCATTTACAATGTGACATAGAACATCAGTGGCCAATGGCATCAGTGAGGTCGCGAATCGAGTCCTGCAAAATTTCTCCTTAATATATGTCAAAATGGGATCCGAGATCAGTGTATCAAGGATTGAACCTCACTGCTTACATCAGGAATCGACTTCCTGCTCATCATAACCTCATCAGTTGATTGTTTGCTCGTGACTTCCCGAGGCGAGGCGTCCACCATATTGCCAGTCAAGTGCGTTAGTGATAGTGTATTTACCTGTAATGTGTGGCTTAGACGAAGGATTTTGAGGTTCCTGAGAGACTCTGAGCTGTGGGATATTTCACAGAAGAGGGTAGAGGAAAGGTGTGTCTTTTTAAACGTATGCCTGCCTGGAGATATGGTCAGGCACTGAGTGGCGCTGCTGTGATCAGTGGAGGGACTCCGAGAGTTGCCGTACCTTCCATGGCTCTTCATCAAAAAGAATAAAGCTACCTTCACTTTCCATGGATCTAATTTAATTGTCTCCATCCCCAAGATACCGTATGAACCATACGAGTTTAGTGTTTCCTATGACATAAAAACTAAAAAACAAATGGAAGTTGCATGTGGATATAGTGTGTTAAGTTAATGTTACGTCTCTTGTTTTCTGAGAAACTGATATATACATTTGTTGCGTTACTATATTCCATTCTCCTGACTGATCCTTGGCTTGGTTCTTTCCATGAACATAACTTACTTTAGTGCAGAACATCACAGATTTCAGTTTCTCAGCAACATTAACTGCAGTGCAGCCCATGAGAGAGCAGACCTTCCCAAGACCACCGGTGGATGTATGGGAGTGTCACTCAGGTTCAGTGAATGGCACTATCATCCAGGTTTAACTAATATATACAAAATATATTAGTGAAATGTATGACGTTAAATATTTATTTATGCTTTAGACCCAGCATTACATGTTTATAGTTTAAATTATTAATATAACCAGCTTGTTTATTTCATTATTATAAATATAAATAATATAAATGTATAAAAGTTTAGATATCCAAAACAGTACTCACATCGTGGCATCACTCAGCCACCTGGGAAACATTTATGCTCTAAACATTAAAGTTTCTCTGCCAGTTTCAGTGGAGTAAAGAAATCATACGAGGTTGTGTACAGATCACGTGCACTCGAAAGTTGTCACCTTCTGTGTACATTTCACAATGTTTTTGTTTCGCCCAGTGTCTTGAGTGATCAGTGCTATGCCTGGCCTACAATTTTTTAGGCATATCACACACAAAGGCTAATAAATGATTGGCAAGGCGATGGAAACAGCTGATCGAATCACGTGAATGTAAACTCTACACGACAAGTCAGAGATAAAGTAAAAAAACTAGGAAAGGTTCAACTAAAACTCTCTTCTCAGGATGGTGATTGTTTACACATAAAATTACGTAGTCTGCTAGACACTGCTAGCTAACACCACTTGGGGAAATAATTAGATGCCCAGTTATTCCGGGATGGATCAATTTCATGTAAATCTTTACATAACGTAATTCTACCATTTAAATATACGATAATTAGCGGCTTCATCTGCAGTTACTGTCATAAAGTAATTATAGAATTACAATCTCTTGTGAACTTTTTGTGTTGTCTCTCCACATTAAATAAATGTAATTGATTTCTTAATGTTTACACTTGCCTTTGAGTCTCTGGAAATTAATTTTAAATATTATATTATTTCCAGAAGAGAGTTATTATTATAGTTCAATGTGATATATAATATTAAAATTCACGCCCTCCGCTTGTCTCATAACTCTGGCTGCTTGGTACTTGCAAGTGTTGGTACCTGGTATTGTATTTGATGTGGCAGTCAAATATAAGGCAATCTTTTATTAACAGTGGACTTTATCAGTTACAAACAGATCTGTTTGTGACTTGATAAAATCCTCTGTGTGGGCGAAAAGTTGTCAATAAAGGATCGTATTATGCTGTATTTGTGTCCATTTTTTCCGTCGTGTCGATATTTTATACCATTTATCTCCATGGTAGTCAATAAAAAAAAAAGCTTTTGAAATCCTTGTCTGTTGGGTTATTTTATTTGCCTATTGACAAAGCGAAAATTGGCTGTCAAATGCTTAGATCTACATGAACGGATGTATCACTTACTTTCCATTGTAGTTTTACACACTAATTTTGAGAATTGGTCACATATTTGAAAAAAAAATCAGCTATGGCTTATGGCCATTTTTTCTATTTTTGTTTTTTTTCGTAGAACAGCGACTCTTTCCCAAGTCAGGTGAGTGCTGAGAATGAGACATTTTCAGAGTCAGTAAATCCAGATGAATCTCTTCTATGAGTCTTTCTTGGGAGTCTCACATAAGCTTGAGATAAGATAGACAAACATTTCGGACTGATACACTAATAATATTATTCGATGATGATGATGAGGTCCCCAGGAAGTGTATCGGGGAATTCCAGACAGCAGTCACTACCTCCCCTCAGGTATAGCCTTCCATCCCTCTCCAGTGGGTCTTCCCCTAAAATAGAGCAAACCACGGTACGGGTGAGGTTAGAACCCATGGCGAGCGAGTCGTAAAATTCACTCGCCATGGGTTCAAACCCCACCCGTACCGTACTTCGTGTTATTATGACTTCGTGAGTCATAATTGAATATGTATTTTTTTTCGTGGTGTATCTTCAACAAGTTTGGAGAAGCCAGATATAGATACACAGAAAAGAAGGAAAAAGGAATTAATATACAATTTCAATGGTTTCCATCACACATTTGATAACTCCTTCATGATAAAGTTGATACGTTAGCCAAGAAGAATACCTTGAAGGAGAATGTAGAATATAACTTTAAAAACTGAATGTTATAGGAATACAATTAGAAGCCTGAGTATATAGAAGAGTATATAATAATATATAGAAGCCTGAGCAGATCTATAACCCACTATGATAACATGAACGTTGATAAGTGCGTTCATGGGGCAACTTGCAATGTGAACAGACTGACTGATGTTGTAGTGGCCAGACTTAGGCTTGATTACAAGTACTTCAGATGATGATCAAACCCAATGGAAAGTATGTGGCCAGCTCTATGGTCACTATCTTGAACACTGTGTGTTAAATTGTTCGCTTATTGAAGAATATAAAGAGAGACAGTATAATAACTTACGTAACATGTCAATATATCTTATTAATGAAAATAAAATACCAGATATATTAAGCAAATTTCCTAAATTTGTTGGTGAACCATAGATATAAATCCAGATGTACTCCTGTTAACCCTTATGGGGCCTAGTTCCTAGGCTTTTTATGTGTCTACATGCTCTTTCACTACCGCGAACAGGATGGGTATGGGGTACACAAAGTAGCCGCTTCGGTGACAAATTCTATAAAACCTTCAACAAGTGTTGCTGTTTTGTGCACACCAGGCGGCTGAAACCACTCCTTGTACTGGCCAGGACCTGTACTGGTCATGACGTGTACTGACCAAGACATGCACTGGACATGACGTGTACCAGTCATGACGTGCACTGGTCACGGCGGGTACTGGACAGGATCTGTGCTGGTCACGATGTGTACTGACCAGGACCTGTATTGGTCATGATGTGTACCGTCAGGACCTGTACTGCTCATGACGTGTACTGGCCAGGATCTGTATTGGTCATGACGTGTACTGTCCAGGACCTGTACTGGTCATGACGTGTTCTGCCAGGACCTGTATTGGTTATGACGTGTACCGTCAGGACCTGTACTGCTCATGACGTGTACTAGCCAGGATCTGTATTGGTCATGACGTGTACTGTCCAGGACCTGTACTGGTCATGACGTGTAATGCCAGGACCTGTACTGGTCACGACGTGTACTGCCAGGACCTGTACTGGTCACGACGTGTACAGGCCAGGGCCTGTACTGGTCATGTCGTGTACTGATAAGGACCTGTACTGATCATGACGTGTACTGACCAAGACATGTACCGGACATGACGTGTACCAGTCATGACGTGCACTGGTCACGACGGGTACTGGACAGGACCTGTGCTTGTCACGATGTGTACTGACCAGGACCTCTATAGGTCATAACGTGTACTGTCAGGACCTGTACCGCTCATGACGTGTACTGGCCAGGATCAGTACTGGTCATGACGAGTACAGCCAGGATCTGTACTGGTCATGACGTGTACAGCCAGGACATGTACTAGCCAGGAGCTGTACTGATACTCATCCTTCTCCTCCTCGTACTTCCCAAATCCTCATAAATCTCTTCATCCTTTGCCTCCTATCCCCCTCCTCTTTTTCTTCTCTTTATCTACATTTTACTCCTCTTCCTTTTACTGTTCCTCTTCTAGCTGTGTTCCTACTCTCCCCAACCATCATAAACACCAAAGCACTTTACGAGTCGGCTGAACCACAAGATTATAATGGTATCTCATACAACACAGAAATAAATCACACTTATCTGGTTCACAACCTGCCTCTATTTTCAGCTTCATTATATACTGTCACAATTCAGACAGTATATACTGTTGAGCGAGTGTTGAAGGTGGACGGTTCTTACCCTGTCTGGTCACCCATCCAAGTGTTGGCCACTAGTGTTGAGTGAGCGCTTCCACACAAACACCTGGACTGGGCACTGCAAGACTGAGCTTACAATACATACTTTTTTTTTTTTTCAAATTAAGCTATTACAAAGTTCGAAAGTTCTCTCGAGTGCTTTTTTTTTTCTAAGGAACTGGAGACGAGAACATGTTTCTTTATTTCCCTTTAATTTATTTAGCAAGCGCTTTGTTAATAATTTCTGTTTTTATGTCTAATTATTGGAAGAAGTTTATTAATGTAGCAACTTATATCTTTCTTGCCCGAATCTCACTGGAGAAGTAGTGTTAGTTTTTTATAATAATAATAATAATAATAATAATAATAATAATAATAATAATAATAATAATAATAATAATAATAATAATAATAATAATCTATTTGAACAAGTACATGTACAACGTACACAGACCTAGCTGATATCACTAACATACTATATAGAAAGCCATTTATTATGCAGAGCATTTAAGGCAAATTATGTTAATTTTGTTCCCTGGACGCGAAACACACCAGTCAGCTAACACTCAGGTACCTATTTTACTGCTAGGTGAACAGGGACAACAGGTGCCTTAAAGAAACACGCAAATGTTTTCATCCGTACCACGGATCGAACCACAGACCTCAATGTGTAAGCTGAGTGCGCTACCAACGGAGCAACGGGACACCTTATGATGAAGGAAGTGAGAGTGTCTAATTTTAACTGAAGAGGCTGTCCCATGATGGGTTTGATACTGGGAAGGAGAGGAACCTGCTCTTACTAACGGAACAAATTCTAAAACAGGAAAATTTAGAAAAGACTGGAAGACAGAATATACAAGGAGGATGACGGATAGAGAGAATGTGATAAACGAGGAAAGAGAAAGGAATGATAAAACATTTCTTCTAAAAATAAAGTTTGCAGTCTCCCAAGGTGATAATTTGTCTCCCTTGTAGTTCCTTAGTCTCCCTTGTAGTTCCTTAGTCTCCCTTGTAGTTCCTTAGTCTCCCTTGTAGTTCCTTAGTCTCCCTTGTAGTTCCTTAGTCTCCCTTGTAGTTCCTAAGTCTCCCTTGTAGTTCCTTAGTCTCCCTTGTAGTTCCTTAGTCTCCCTTGTAGTTCCTTAGTCTCCCTTGTAGTTCCTTAGTCTCCCTTGTAGTTCCTTAGTCTCCCTTGTAGTTCCTTAGTCTCCCTTGTAGTTCCTTAGTCTCCCTTGTAGTTCCTTAGTCTCCCTTGTAGTTCCTTAGTCTCCCTTCTAGTTCTTTAGTCTCCCTTGTAGTTCCTTAGTCTCCCTTGTAGTTCCTTAGTCTCCCTTGTAGTTCCTAAGTCTCCCTTGTAGTTCCTTAGTCTCCCTTGTAGTTCCATAGTCTCCCTTGTAGTTCCTTAGTCTCCCTTGTAGTTCCTTAGTCTCCCTTGTAGTTCCTTAGTCTCCCTTGTAGTTCCTTAGTCTCCCTTGTAGTTCCTTAGTCTCCCTTGTAGTTCCTTAGTCTCCCTTTAGTTCCTTAGTCTCCCTTGTAGTTCCTAAGTCTCCCTTGTAGTTCCTTAGTCTTCCTTGTAGTTCCTAAGTCTCCCTTGTAGTTCCTTAGTCTCCCTTGTAGTTCCTTAATCTCCCTTGTAGTTCCTTAGTCTCCCTTGTAGTTCCTTAGTCTCCCTTGTAGTTCCTTAGTCTCCCTTGTAGTTCCTTAGTCTCCCTTGTAGTTCCTTAGTCTCCCTTGTAGTTCCTTAGTCTCCCTTGTAGTTCCTTAGTCTCCCTTGTAGTTTCTTAGTCTCCCTTGTAGTTCTTAAGTCCCTTGTAGTTCCTTAGTCTCCCTTGTAGTTCCTTAGTCTCCCTTGTAGTTCCTTAGTCTCCCTTGTAGTTCCTTAGTCTCCCTTGTAGTTCCTTAGTCTCCCTTGTAGTTCCTTAGTCTCCCTTGTAGTTCCTTAGTCTCCCTTGTAGTTCCTTAGTCTCCCTTGTAGTTCCTTAGTCTCCCTTGTAGTTCCTTAGTCTCCCTTGTAGTTCCTTAGTCTCCCTTGTAGTTCCTTAGTCTCCCTTGTAGTTCCTTAGTCTCCCTTGTAGTTCCTTAGTCTCCCTTGTAGTTCCTTAGTCTCCCTTGTAGTTCCTTAGTCTCCCTTGTAGTTCCTTAGTCTCCCTTGTAGTTCCTTAGTCTCCCTTGTAGGTCCTTAGTCTCCCTTGTAGTTCCTTAGTCTCCCTTGCAGTTTCTTAGTCTCCCTTGTAGTTCTTAAGTCCCTTGTAGTTCCTTAGTCTCTCTTGTAGTTCCTAAGTCTCCCTTGTAGTTCCTTAGTCTCCCTTGTAGTTCATTAGTCTCCCTTGTAGTTCCTTAGTCTCACTTGTAGTTCCTTAGTCTCCCTTGTAGATCCTTAGTCTCCCTTGTAGTCTCCCTTGTAGTTCCTTAGTCTCCCTTGTAGTTCCTTAGTCTCCCTTGTAGTTCCTTAGTCTCCCTTGTAGTTCCTTAGTCTCCCTTCTAGTTCCTTAGTCTCCCTTGTAGTTCCTTAGTCTCCCTTTGTAGTTCCTAGTTCCTTAGTCTCCCTTGAAGTTCCTTAGTCTCCCTTGTAGTTCCTTAGTCTCCCTTGTAGTTCCTTAGTCTCCCTTGTAGTTCCTTAGTCTCCCTTGTAGTTCCTTAGTCTCCCTTGTAGTTCCTTAGTCTCCCTTGTAGTTCCTTAGTCTCCCTTGTAGTTCCTTAGTCTCCCTTGTAGTTCCTTAGTCTCCCTTGTAGTTCCTTAGTCTCCCTTGTAGTTCCTTAGTCTCCCTTGTAGTTCCTTAGTCTCCCTTGTAGTTCCTTAGTCTCCCTTGTAGTTCCTTAGTCTCCCTTGTAGTTCCTTAGTCTCCCTTGTAGTTCCTTAGTCTCCCTTGTAGTTCCTTAGTCTCCCTTGTAGTTCCTTAGTCTCCCTTGTAGTTCCTTAGTCTCCCTTGTAGTTCCTTAGTCTCCCTTGTAGTTCCTTAGTCTCCCTTGTAGTTCCTTAGTCTCCCTTGTAGTTCCTTAGTCTCCCTTGTAGTTCCTTAGTCTCCCTTGTAGTTCCTTAGTCTCCCTTGTAGTTCCTTAGTTTCCCTTGTAGTTCCTTAGTCTCCCTTGTAGTTCCTTAGTCTCCCTTGTAGTTCCTTAGTCTCCTTTGTAGTTCCTTAGTCTCCCTTGTAGTTCCTTAGTCTCCCTTGTAGTTCCCTTAGTTCCTTAGTCTCCCTTGTTAGTCTCCCTTGTAGTTTAGTCTCCCTTGTAGTTCCTTAGTCTCCCTTGTAGTTCCTTAGTCTCCCTTGTAGTTCCTTAGTCTCCCTTGTAGTTCCTGTAGTCTCCCTTGTAGTTCCTTAGTCTCCCTTGTAGTTCCTTAGTCTCCCTTGTAGTTCCTTAGTCTCCCTTGTAGTTCCTTAGTCTCCCTTGTAGTTCCTTAGTCTCCCTTGTAGTTCCTTAGTCTCCCTTAAGTAGTTCCTTAGTCTCCCTTGTAGTTCCTTAGTCTCCCTTGTAGTTCCTTAGTCTCCCTTGTAGTTCCTAGTCTCCCTTGTAGTTCCTTAGTCTCCCTTGTAGTTCTTTAGTCTCCATTGTAGTTCCTTAGTCTCCCTTGTAGTTCCTTAGTCTCCCTTGTAGTTCCTTAGTCTCCCTTGTAGTTCCTTAGTCTCCCTTGTAGTTCCATAGTCTCCCTTGTAGTTCCTTGTAGTTCCTAAGTCTCCCTTGTAGTTCCTTAGTCTCCCTTGTAGTTCCTTAGTCTCCCTTGTAGTTCCTTAGTCTCCCTTGTAGTTCCTTAGTCCTTAGTCTCCCTTGTAGTTCCTTAGTCTCCCTTGTAGTTCTCCCTTGTAGTTTAGTCTCCCTTGTAGTTCCTTAGTCTCCCTTGTAGTTCCTTAGTCTCTTGTAGTTCCTTGTAGTTCCTTAGTCTCCCTTGTAGTTCCTTAGTCTCCCTTGTAGTTCCTTAGTCTCCCTTGTAGTTCCTTAGTCTCCCTTGTAGTTCCTTAGTCTCCCTTGTAGTTCCTTAGTCTCCCTTGTAGTTCCTTAGTCTCCCTTGTAGTTCCTTAGTCTCCCTTGTAGTTCCTTAGTCTCCCTTGTAGTTCCTTAGTCTCCCTTGTAGTTCCTTAGTCTCCCTTGTAGTTCCTTAGTCTCCCTTGTAGTTCCTTAGTCTCCCTTGTAGTTCCTAAGTCTCCCTTGTAGTTCCTTAGTCTCCCTTGTAGTTCCTTAGTCTCCCTTGTAGTTCCTTAGTCTCCCTTGTAGTTCCTAAGTCTCCCTTGTAGTTCCTTAGTCTCCCTTGTAGTTCCTTAGTCTCCCTTGTAGTTCCTTAGTCTCCCTTGTAGTTCCTTAGTCTCCCTTGTAGTTCCTTAGTCTCCCTTGTAGTTCCTTAGTCTCCCTTGTAGTTCCTTAGTCTCCCTTGTAGTTCCTTAGTCTCCCTTGTAGTTCCTTAGTCTCCCTTGTAGTTCCTAAGTCTCCCTTGTAGTTCCTAAGTCTCCCTTGTAGTTCCTTAGTCTCCCTTGTAGTTCCTTAGTCTCCCTTGTAGTTCCTTAGTCTCCCTTGTAGTTCCTTAGTCTCCCTTGTAGTTCCTTAGTCTCCCTTGTAGTTCCTAAGTCTCCCTTGTAGTTCCTAAGTCTCCCTTGTAGTTCCTTAGTCTCCCTTGTAGTTTCTTAGTCTCCCTTGTAGTTCTTAAGTCCCTTGTAGTTCCTTAGTCTCCCTTGTAGTTCCTTAGTCTCCCTTGTAGTTCCTTAGTCTCCCTTGTAGTTCCTAAGTCTCCCTTGTAGTTCCTACGTCTCCCTTGTAGTTCCTTAGTCTCCCTTATAGTTCCTTAGTCTCCCTTGTAGTTCCTTAGTCTCCCTTGTAGTTCCTTAGTCTCCCTTGTAGTTCCTTAGTCTCCCTTGTAGCTCCTTAGTCTCCCTTGTAGTTCCTTAGTCTCCCTTGTAGTTCCTTAGTCTCCCTTTTAGTTCCTTAGTCTTCCTTGTAGTTCCTAAGTCTCCCTTGTAGTTCCTAAGTCTCCCTTGTAGTTCCTTAGTCTCCCTTGTAGTTTCATAGTCTCCCTTGTAGTTCCTAAGTCTCCCTTGTAGTTCCTTACTCTCCCTTGTAGTTCCTTAGTCTCCCTTGTAGTTCCTAAGTCTCCCTTGTAGTTCCTAAGTCTCCCTTGTAGTTCCTTAGTCTCCCTTGTAGTTCCTTAGTCTCCCTTGTAGTTCCTTAGTCTCCCTTGTAGTTCCTTAGTCTCCCTTGTAGTTCCTTAGTCTCCCTTGTAGTTCCTAAGTCTCCCTTGTAGTTCCTTAGTCTCCCTTGTAGTTCCTAAGTCTCCCTTGTAGTTCCTTAGTCTCCCTTGTAGTTTCTTAGTCTCCCTTGTAGTTCTTAAGTCTTTTTTAGTTCCTTAGTCTCCCTTGTAGTTCCTTAGTCTCCCTTGTAGTTCCTTAGTCTCCCTTGTAGTTCCTAAGTCTCCCTTGTAGTTCCTTAGTCTCCCTTGTAGTTCATTAGTCTCCCTTGTAGTTCTTTAGCCTCACTTGTAGTTCCTTAGTCTCCCTTGTAGTTCCTTAGTCTCCCTTGTAGTTCCTTAGTCTCCCTTGTAGTTCCTTAGTCTCCCTTGTAGCTCCTTAGTCTCCCTTGTAGTTCCTTAGTCTCCCTTGTAGTTCCTTAATCTCCCTTTTAGTTCCTTAGTCTTCCTTGTAGTTCCTAAGTCTCCCCTGTAGTTCCTAAGTTTCCCTTGTAGTTCCTTAGTCTCCCTTGTAGTTTCTTAGTCTCCCTTGTAGTTCCTAAGTCTCCCTTGTAGTTCCTTAGTCTCCCTTGTAGTTGCTTAGTCTCCCTTGTAGTTCCTTAGTCTCCCTTGTAGTTCCTAAGTCTCCCTTGTAGTTCCTAAGTCTCCCTTGTAGTTCCTTAGTCTCCCTTGTAGTTCCTAAGTCTCCCTTGTAGTTCTTTAGTCTCCCTTGTAGTTCCTTAGTCTCCCTTGTAGTTCCTTAGTCTGTCTTGTAGTTGATTTGCCTCCCTTGTAGTTCCTTAGTCTCCCTTGTAGTTCCTTAGTCTCCCTTGTAGTTCCTAAGTCTCCCTTGTAGTTCCTTAGTCTCCCTTGTAGTTCATTAGTCTCCCTTGTAGTTCCTTAGTCTCACTTGTAGTTCCTTAGTCTCCCTTGTAGTTCTTTAGCCTCACTTGTAGTTCCTTAGTCTCCCTTGTAGTTCCTTAGTCTCCCTTGTAGTTCATTAGTCTCCCTTGTAGTTCTTTAGCCTCAATTGTAGTTCTTTAGCCTCACTTGTAGTTCTTTAGACTCAATTTTAGTTATTTAGCCTCACTTGTAGTTCTTTAGACTCAGTTGTAGTTCTTTAGACTCAATTGTAGTTCTTTAGACTCAATTGTAGTTCTTTAGACTCAATTGTAGTTCTTTAGACTCAATTGTAGTTCTTTAGACTCAATTTTAGTTATTTAGACTCAATTGTAGTTCTTTAGACTCAATTGTAGTTCTTTAGTCTCTTTAGACCTTGTAGTTCCTTAGTCTCCCTTGTAGTTCTTTAGCTCTCTTTAGACTTGTAGTTCTTTAGACTCAATTTTAGTTATTTAGACTCAATTGTAGTTATTTAGCCTCACTTGTAGTTCTTTAGACTCAATTGTAGTTCTTTAGCCTCACTTGTAGTTCTTTAGACTCAATTGTAGTTCTTTAGACTCAATTGTAGTTCTTTAGCCTCACTTGTAGTTCTTTAGACTCAATTGTAGTTCTTTAGACTCACTTTTAGTTATTAAGCCTCACTTGTAGTTCTTTAGACTCAATTGTAGTTCTTTAGACTCAATTTTAGTTATTTAGCCTCAATTGTAGTTCTTTAGCCTCACTTGTAGTTCTTTAGACTCAATTGTAGTTCTTTAGACTCAATTGTAGTTCTTTAGACTCAATTTTAGTTATTTAGACTCAATTGTAGTTATTTAGCCTCACTTGTAGTTCTTTAGACTCAATTGTAGTTCCTTAGCCTCACTTGTAGTTCCTTAGCCTCACTTGTAGTTCTTTAACCTCACTTCCTTGCAGGTCTGTAGTGTTTCTTACAGGTCTTCAGCACCTCTCAGAGGTCCCTATCCTTCCGAATATTGAACATTATAGAACAATGAGAAAAAGCCACATATGTCTGATTCAGTTCAATGACAGAGAAAGCCAAATAAATATACTGTGTTTTACCTACTTATCGTAACTCTCAGCTGAGATAGTGAAAAATACAGCCAGACCTTGTTATCGTAACAAAATAAATCCCCAGGGTTATTTCCCTGTAACGTAAACAGGACTAATTATACACCAACAGAATATATTCCCAGAGTTAATTTCTAGTAACGCAAGGCAAAAATAGAATTAATTATATTCCAAAAATATATTCCCTGGACTACTTCTCTTGCAACGTACGATGTGTACTGACCATAAATCTGCGAAATCTGTTTCCAAAGATGCTTGCCAGTATCGCACGGGAGAGTTAATCGCCTCTTATGGCAGACTATATTGTCTGGTTAATTACTCGTTATTGATCTTACAGGCAATATGTATTTAATAATTGTTGCATACATTATAAAATTACTTAGGTCACTGCTGTTCGTATCATTATACGCTGACTTTCTTGCATTATCCTGCGCAATATTCATAACATCTTAATAGACTTCATATCTGAGTTGATTGTCTCCCTCTAGCAGAATTAAAAATGCAGTGCCTGGAGTATACCTGGAGAGGGTTTCGGGGGTCAACGCCCCCGCGGCCCGGTCTGTGACCAGGCCTCATGGTGGATCAGAACCTGATCAACCAGGCTGTTACTGTAGGCCACACGCAACCCGGCGTACGAACCACAGCCCGGTTGATCAGGTACTGACTTTAGGTGCTTGTCCAGTGCCTTCTTGAAGACAACCAGGGGTCTATTGGTAATCCCCCTAATGTATGCTGGGAGGCAACTGAACAGTCTTGGGGGCAGTAATAATACTGATGAGAATTTCAAATGATTGGTCAACTCTCACATGATAACATGATATTCAGCAGTTAAGATGAGTGTTGTAACTGTTGATCGTTTACAGCAGAAACACGATGTTAGTGAAGGAGATAAGATACCGACGCGCTGGTGTTTGACTCGCCTGTATGTGTCTATGAAATACTCACACCTGCATGAGATACAGATACAACTGTATAAGGTACGGGTGCACATGTGTGTAAAATATAAAGACATGTACATGATACACACACATGTGTATAAGTTGTATAAACGCCTGTATATAATGCACAGACATCTGAACAGCATAAACACACGCCAGTATAAGATACATATGCAGCTGTATAAGACACGCGCAGCTGTATAAGATACATATATGCACGTCTATGAAATACACATATGCACGTGTATAAAGTACACACAGCCTCATAAAATACACTAGCGTGTTGCGTGCAGCGAGTACATATCTATTATTCAACGACCACAATACTTCCCACTGGAGCCTGTTGTTCTCTGCCAGTGGCAAAGTGCACAATCGCTGGTACCATGTAGCGGAGCATGTAACACTACCTCAACTATGGCAATGGCTTCAGCTGACTAGATTTGTGTTAGCCGCAGACCGGCTACACTCCAGTGGGACCTCAGTTCACTGGTTCACTTTATTGCTGTTAATTTTGATATTCTGGCCTGTTGTGAGGCACTTGTGTATTGCATATTGTGTATATAGTTCACTGGAGTTGGGTGAATATATATATATATATATATATATATATATATATATATATATATATATATATATATATATATATATATATATATATATATATATATATATATATATATATATATATATATATGAAAGGGGGTAGGTAGGTGGGATTGATGGGATAAAGACAGAAATGTTAAAAGCAGGTGGGGATATATTTATGGAGTGGTTGGTGCTTTTATTTAATAAATGTATGGAAAAAGGTAAGGTACCTAGGGATTAGCAATGAACATGCATAGTTCCTTCGTATAAAGGCAAAGGGGACAAAAGAGAGTGCAAAAATTATAGGGGAATAAGTCTGTTGAGCATACCTGGTAAAGAGTATGGTAGAGTTATTATTGAAAGAATTAAGAGTAAGACGGAGAGCAGGATAGAGGGTGTGTACACCAAGTGTTTACAGTGAAACATAAGTGAATAGTATTTAGATAAGGGTAAAGAGATTTTTATGGCATTTATGGATTTGGAAAAGGCATAAGACAGGGTGGACAAGGAAGCAATGTGGCAGATGTTGCGAATGTATGGAATAGAGGGTAAGTTATTGAAAGCAGTGGTAAGTTTTTACGAGGATAGTGAGGCTCAGGTTAGAGTATGTAAAGTAAAAGGACACAAGTGCAACTAATGTGACATTTTATTGTGGCAACGTTTCGCTCTCCAGGAGCTTTGTCAAGCCTATACAAGCAGTATATGGACACAGAGGGTATATAAAGGCTCAGAGTGAGGTGCAATACTAGTGAGGTACCATTTTGATGTTCACAAGTGGTAGTAGTAGTAGTAGTAGTAGTAGTAGTAGTAGTGACAATATGGTAGAGCAATTAATTCGTACATGAGTAAAAGGATATAAAAGCTATTACTTGGGTAACATAAAAATAGGTTGGACAAATGTAGACTGTATAGAGAAGGCCTTTTTCAGTGTTCACTCTCTGTAATGTGCTTTGTGTAGTATAACAGGAGAGACTATGTGATGGCAGGGTTTACTGTTTCCAGGAGGATTCTCGCTAAGACTTCAGAGATGGTGAAGCTGCCGTTGTTTTGTTTGATTGTATTCGAAACAGCGATCAGTGGTGATTCGAGGCACTTGCGTCTGCTGAAATTAGTTTCTTTGATCACTAATTGGGCGTCTCTGAATTTCATGAGATGATTGGTGGAATTTCGGTGTTGTACACAAGCGTTGTTCAAGTTATCGTTCCTACATGCGTAAATGTGTTCATTGAGGCGGGTGTCGAGGTTTCTTACTGTTTCACCTACATAAATCTTGTCACAGCCTCCACAGGGTATAGTGTAAACTCCTGCATTGACTGGTTCGTGGTGCTTTGATTTTGTCCTGATTAGATCCTTTATTGAAGTGCTAGAAGCGATGGGGACTCTGGTGTTAGCTTGTGAAAGTACTTTAGAATTGTTCAGTGCAACCTGGCTGTTGGGAAGAATTATAATTTTGTTGTAAGTGTTGTTGGTGCGTGGAGAATTAATGATCTGAAGAGCTCTTTTCTTGTAGTCTTTGATGAAAAAGGAAGGAAAATGTAACTCAGTGAATGTTTGGTGAATGTATGTACATTCCTCGTCAAGAAACTCAGGACTACAAATTCGGTATGCTCTTAGGAAAAACCCGATGATGATGCCTCTTTTGGTCTTGGTATCTTGACTGGAATAGAAGTGTGTGAGATCATTTTCATTGGTGGGTTTCCGATAAACTTGAAATCTTAGTTTGCTGTCTACTTTGTGAATGAGGACGTCGAGGAAAGGTAGCTTGTCATTGGGCTCTTCTTCTAGTATAAACTGGATTGCCGGTTCAACTGCGTTGAGCCTTGCCTGAAGATTCCGTACATCAAAACGTTAGGGAGTTATTATGAGGACATCGTCCACGTAACGTAACCAAGTGACGCTTGAAGGGATGATGTTGGCGAAGTGTTCGGACTCTAGGTGTTCCATGTATAAGTTGGCTAGGACGGCACTGATGGGGGACCCCATTCCCATGCCGTAGGTTTGTTTGTAGAGCTTGTTGTTGAAAGAAAAACAGTTGAAATTAACACAGAGTTCAATCAAGTCAACAAAATCTCCGGGAGGTAGAGGAAGATTAAGGTCCTGATTGACTTGACGTCGTAGAACCTCGATGGCTTTTTTGGTAGGTACTTTTGTGAAGAGGGAAGTCACATCCAAACTGCTTAGTTTCTTGTTAGGGATGGAGAGGTTGCGCATGCGGTTGAGAGGGTCGCCTGAGTGTTTAAGATGAGCGGGGCTGATGGTCCCCAGAAGGCAGGAAAGATGTTTGGCAAGAACTCCGGCTAGTTTGTGTGGAGCACTGCCTATACCTGACGTGATTGGTCTGAGAGGAATATTGTGTTTATGGGTCTTGGGTAAACCATACATGTGTGCTGGTTTAGGGTTGCTTGGTAACAAGTACAGAAGTTTCTTCCCTTCTCTAGTGCGTTTGAGTATTTTTCGAGTTTTCTATAGAAAATCTTTGGTGAGTGTCTCCCACTGTTGAATGCTGATGAGTTCGTATGTAGACTGATCACTCGAAAGGTCCATCATCTTAGTGTTGTAGTCTCTGGTGTTGAGTATGACGACTCCACCTCCTTTGTCGGCGGTGGTGACGATAATGTTGGGGTCGTTGGCGAGGTCCTTAAGGGCAGTGATGTATCGTCTAGGAAGATTAGAAGAAGAAGGTTCACATAAAGCTGAAGTGAGAAGGCCCTGTATATAACCCTTCTGGAAGTTGCTGTCACTGTGTCTATGGTTCCTGGTAACTAGATTGAGTTGATAGTTAGGTTTGCGTATGTTGGTAGGCACAACTCTAATAGAGTATGTAGGAGAGAGGGAGATTATTTCACAGTAAAAGTAGTCCTTAGACAAGAATGTGTGATGTTACCATGGTAATTCAATATATTTATACATGGAGTTGTAAGAGAAGTGAATGCTCGGGTCTTAGCAAGAGGTGTGGGGTTAAAAGATAAGGAATCTAACAGAAAGTGGGAGTTGTGACAGTTGCTCTTGGCTGATGACACTGTGTTTTTGGGAGATTCTGAAGTGAAGTTGCAGACGTTGGTGGATGAGTTAGGTAGAGTATATAAAAGAGGAAAATTAAAAGTGAATATAGGAAAGAGTAAGGTGATGAGGATAACAAAAAAAATAGGTAACGAAAGAGTGGATATCAGATTGGAGGGAGAAAGTATGGAGGTGAATGTATTCAGATATTTAGGAGTGGACGTGTCAACAGATGGGTCTACGAAAGATAAAGTGAATCATGGCAGAGACAAGGGAAAAAAAGGTGAGTGGCGCATTGAGGAGTCTATAGAGGCAAAGAACTTTGTCCATGGAAGCAAAGAGGGGAATTTATGAGAGTATAGTTATACCATTGCTCTCATATGGGTGCAAAACATGGGTGGTGAATGTTGCAACAAGAAGGCTGGAGATATCGCGTCTGAGGGCAATGTGTGGTGTGAATATGATGTAGAGAATTCGTAGTCTGGAAATTAGGAGGTGTCTGATTACCAAAACTATTATCCAGAGGGCTGAGGAGGGGTTGTTGAGGTGGTTCGGACATGTAGACAGATAGAACAAAATAGAATGACTTCGAAAGAGTATTAAACCATAGTGAAGGGAAGGGGGGCGTAGAGGTCTACCTAGGAAAGCATGGAGGGAGGGGGTAAAGGAGGTTTTGTGTGCGAGGGGCTTGGACTTCCAGCAAGCATGCGTGAGTGCGTTAGGAGCGAATGGAGACAAATGGTTTTTAGGACTTCACGTGTTGTTGGAGTGTAAGCAGGGTAATATTTATGAAGGGGTTCAAGGAAACCGGCAGACCGGACTTCAGTTTAGGAGATGTGAAGTACAGTGTCTGCACTCTGAAGGAGTGTTGCAGTTTTATAATTTTAGTGCAAGAACGCCTCTCCCAAGACAGTGATAAAGTGAATGATGGTGAAAGTTTTTCTTTTTTCGGGCCACCTGTGTTAATAATAGAATATATATATTATATATATATATATATATATATATATATATATATATATATATATATATATATATATATATATATATATATATATATATACATATATATATATATATATATATATATATATATATATATATATATATATATATATATATATATATATACATATATATATATATATATATATATATATATATATATATATATATATATATATATATATATATATATATATATATATATATATATATATATATATATATGCAATAAGATCACAGTAAACAGGTGATTTCAGAATATGCAAAACAACCACTGTGAAAGAATAGAGAAGTTCCAAGCGCTTTCGTGACTACTCACATTGTCAAGGAACAATGAAAGTAAAGCATCAAAGGAAGGTATATAAAGGGGTAGCCCACACCTCACTATCAGATCCCACAACAACGAAACACCTGACGCGAGACAGCAGGCCCGCCGGCCGAACTAGACAGGTCCTTCACACAACCCACCAACAAACTATTCTACCATAGAAATAAGAAATTTAAAAAATTATTATTTGTCCAGTGTATTATTAAATTCTTCCCAAATTCTATTAATTATAAATGGATCTAATTTATATAAACCAAAGGAAATATTCATATTATTGTCAAAACTGCTTTTTATGAAACAAGATTCGATTATATTCCTGTCGACCATGGACTTGCTTGATACAACCTTAGAAAACTTACCTAACCTTATTATAACAAGCACAATTTAATTTAGCCTAATTCAGCTAAATGTATTTTAGATAAGCTTACAATATATATATATATATATATATATATATATATATATATATATATATATATATATATATATATATATATATATATATATATATATATATATATATATATATTAACGAACCGGCCATATCCCACCTATCCCACTAAGACAGTTTGATCTAAAAAGAAAAAAGAAAGCTACTCTTTTTAAATTTATTATTTTATACAGGAGACGGGGTTACTAGCCCCTTGCTCTCTCCTCTTACGACACGCACGGGTTACGGAGGAAGAATTATACACACACACACACACATACACACACACACACACACACACACACACACACACACACACACACACACACACACACACACACACACACACACACACACACACACACATTGAGGACATCACATATGAGAGGCCCCTTGGAGCTAGTGATCACATGGTTCTGTGTTTTGAATACATAGTAGAGTTACAAGTCGAGAGAGGGTAACAGGAGTTGGATAGGAAAAGCCTGAAAGAGGTTCAGTGGAACAAAGAATTGGCAGGAAAGTCAGCAAATGAAATGATGGAATACGTAACAACAAAATGAAGGGAGGCAGAGCAAAGGTTTGTTCCCAAGGGCAAAAGAAATAATGGGAAGACCAAAGCGAGTCCTTGATTTACCCGAAGGTGTAGGGAGGCAAAAACTAAGAGCACCAGAGAATGGAAAGGTACAGGAGGCATAGGACCCAGGAAAATATAGAGACTAGTCGAAGAGCCAGGAACGAGTCTGCACAGATAAGGAGGGAGGCCCAACGACAGTACGAAAACGACATAGCATCGAAAGCCAAGTCTGACCCGAAACTGCTGTATAGCCACATTAGGAGAAAGACAACAGTCAAAGACCAGGTGATCAGGCTGAGGAAAGAAGGTGGGGAACTCACCAGAAGCAATCAAATGGTATGTGAGGAGCTCAGTAAGAGATTTAAGGAAGAATTTACAGTGGAGACAGAAAGGCCTCTGGGTGGACAGAACAGAGGGGGACGCCAACAAGGAATATCTCAACAAGTGTTGGATGACATACACATAACTGAGGAGGAGGTGAAGAAGCTGCTAAGGGACCTTGATACCTCAAAGGCAATGGGATCAGACAACATCTCCACGTGGGTCCTTAGAGAGGGAGCAGAAATGCTGTGTGTGCCACAATCTTCAACACTTCCCTTGAAACTGGGCAACTACCTGAGGTATGGAAGACGGCAAATGTAGTACCCATATTTAAAAAAGGAGACAGAAAAGAGGAACTGAACTAGACCAGTGTCACTGACGTGTATAGTATGCAAAGTCATGCAGAGATTTATCAGGAGAGTGGTGGAGCACCTGGAACGGAACAAGAGTATAAACGAAAACCAGCACAGATTTATGGAAGCCAAATCCTGTGTCACAAACCTAATGGAGTTTTATGATAAAGTAACAGAAGTAAGACACGGGAGAGAGGGGTGGGTTGATTACATCTTCTTGGACTGCTAGAAGGCCTTCGACACAGTTCCTCACAGGAAATTGGTGCAGAAGCTAGAGGATCAGGCGTGTATAACAGGGAGGGCACTGCAATGGGTCAGAGAATACCTGACAGGGAGGCAACAACGAGTCATGGTACGTGATGAGGTATCACAGTGGGCACCTGTGACGAGCAGGGTCCCACAGGGGTCGGTCCTAGGACCAGTGGTATTTCTGGTATATGTGAATGACATGATGGAAGGGTTAGACTCAGAAGTGTCCCTGTTCGCAGATGATGTGAAGTTAATGAAGAGAATTAAATCAGATGAGGATCAGGTAGGACTTCAGAGGACCTGGACAGGCTGGACACTTGATCCAGCAACTGGCTTCTTGAACTTAACCCCGCCAAATGCAAAGTCATGAAGATCAGGGAAGAACAAAGAAGACCGCAGACGGAGTATAGGCTAGGTGGCCAAAGGCTGCAAACCTCGCTCAGAGAGAAAGATCTTGGGGTGAGTATAACACTGAGCACGTCTCCGGAAGCACACATCAACCAGATAACTGCTGCAGCATATGGGCGCCTGGCAAACCTGAGAATAGCTTCAAGACACTGTACACCGTGTACGTCAGGCCCATACTGGAGTATGCAGCACCAGTTTAGAACCCACACTTGATCAAGCACGTCAAGAAATTAGAGAAAGTGCAATGGTTTGCGACAAGGGTAGTTCCAGAGCTAAGGGAAATGTCCTACGAAGAAAGGTTAAGGAAAA
>NC_091311.1:23337505-23367505 GCF_038502225.1 Cherax quadricarinatus
AAACTAATTGAACGCCTTAAAATTCCAAATCTACTGAAAAGCTCCATACAAAAATTATTAACTCAATTATATTCTAGTTTAAAAAATAATAAACGGGCATCATCACATGTTTTTTTCCCGAGAGCATATCGCAGCCGCAGTCCCAAGATTCCTGACAATTAATCTTGTCAGAAATTTTGTAAGTAGAAATCCCCCTACTTACAACATACCTTCAACGAACTACACTTTTCTTTATTCTTCACTAAATACAACAAGAAACGAACCCTTCAATTTTTCATACAATGACATCATTCTCAAGAGCCTTGGACGTCTGCAGAGAACTCACACAAGAGAAAACTAGAATCACCATCGCAGTCAGCACATCCATCAAAGACCTGACCAGGACCGAAGTGAAGAGACAGTGACAAGCTAAACGTTGGAAAAATAACTAGGAATTTAGGGACATATCTAAACGAAAACTTTGGCATAAGCAGATGCAACACCTGAAATGAAACGTGTACAACACTGGAACACTATCAGCCACTTGATGGAAAGGAATGACACTCATTTAGAGATTGAAGCATTAGAAACTTGCAGACGAAAATGCTTTGAAGCAGCATTTATCTCGATTTCTGATAGAGTTATACAGAACAAAGGCACCTTCGTCTTCTCTAATATATTATCACGAATCCTCCTTAAAACGAAACACCAAGACGTCACTTGACAACAAGTCACTCTTTACTACTGCAATAATTGCTACAACTACGTTACTACTATTACTTCTAATACAATACAACTACTACAACTAACCACGACTGCGCCTACTGTCCCTCACACGGTTCGCTTTTTATGCCATTTGTGTTCTTGTGTTGTTGTTGTTATTCTGTTAAACCCTTATTACAAAATAAGACATCTGTAAACTATAGACATATCCAGAGAATACTAGAAGGTTAACTTATTGATCCCCCTCTAGTATCTAGCCTGTTTCTGGTTTTGTAACAGTCAGAGAATATTCTAGTCCAGTTAACCCATAAAATTTAGTGGCTTCTCAGTAGCACTTTTGGACTGCAGCTGGATGAGTACAAACTAACCAAATAAAATTTGATGTCTTTAATAACATAGGTGTCAAAGAGGTAATAATTACAGTTAATATAGTTGGTATAATTAAGGAGATAAGCTCCTACATAACTCTTGGAGTATGACTTGATAGTTATATATCATAGTTATCTTGTATATAAAATCATATGGTGCAAAGGGCACATTTAATAACTGTACTGCTCTTAGTAAGTACCGTCTGGTATGTTGCTATGATGAGATGTAGTCCTAGTATACTTGAAGGGGGGTTCAGGGGTCAACGCCCCCGCGGCTCGGTTCGTGGCCAGGCCTCTTCGTAGATCAGTGCGTGATCAACCAGTCTGTTGCTGCGGGCCGACATATGAGCCACAGCCCAGCTGATCGGGAAGTGACTTTAGGTGCCTGTCCAGCGCCTTCTTGAGGACAACCAGAAGTCTATTGGTAAGCCCCCCTTATGAATGCTGGGAGGCAGCTGAACAGTCTTGGGCCCTTCACACTTACTGTGTTGTCTATTAACGTGGGATGTTGCATCTCCTGCCAAGGCTTTTGCTTTCGTAGGGAGTGACTTTCGTATGCAGATTTGGCACTGGTCCCTCTAGGATTTTCCAGGTGTATATTATCATGTATCTTTCTCGCCTACGTTCCAGGGAGTACAAATCAAGAGACTTCAACCGTTCAACCGCTTTATCGTGCCTATACGGGCCGTGAAAGATTTCTGTATATTCCAGATCTGTAATTTCGCCTGTCTTGAAAGGGGTCATTAGTGTACAGTAATATTCCAGCCTAGAGAGAACAAGCGATCTGAAGAGAATCATCATGACCTTGACATCTCTAGTTTTAAAAGTTCTCATTATTCATCCTATCATTTTCCGAGCAGATGTTGTGATCTTTGAAAGTGAGATCCTCTAACATTATCACTCCCATGTCATTCACATTAGATTCTCGCTCTATTATGTTGCTGAAATTTGTTTTATACTCAGATACAGTTTTAATTTCCTTGAGATTTCCATAGCAGAATAATTGAAATTTATCTTCACTGAATCTCATACTGTTTTCTGTGGCCCATTTAAAAATTGGGTTGATATATGCTTGGAGTCTTGCAGTGTCTTCGATGTATGACACTGTCATGCAAATCTGGGTGTCATCCACAAATGCAGACACGTTGCTGTGACTTACATCTCTATGTCAGATATGAGGATGAGGAACAGGATGGGGAGTACTGTACCTTGTGGGACAGAGCTTTTCACTACAGCCGCCTTTGACTTTACTCTGTGTACTATTACTCTTTGTGTTCTGTTAGGAAGTTATAGATCCATTTACCAACTTTTCCTGTTATTCCTTTATTACGCATTTAGTGTGCTTGCGTTCGATGTTGTTATTTCTCTGACCAGTGCCTCCTTTCATACTTCCAATATACCGGCCCCTTGTAGCAGCTCTGTGATTCTTTGCCTTCACCTGTATAGGTAGTGTCTCTCTTTTTCTAGTTTACATCTTTATTCTTAAAGGAATGTGCCTTGAGCCTACCTCAAGTGTCACAGAGTTATTTCTTTGTGCACCTTGTTTACACTCTTCCAACTATGCCACTCTGTTTAAACCCTGCTATCCGTGCCACTCTATACCCTGCCACTTGTGCCACTCTGTTTACACTCTGCCACCCGTGCCACTCTGTTTATACATTGCAATCTGTAGCACTCTGTTTACACCCTGCCACCTGTGCCACTCTGTTTATACACTGCAATCTGTACCACTCTGTTTACACCCTGCCAGCTGTGCTAATCTGTTTATACCCTACCATCTGTGCCACTCTGCCACCTGTGCCACTCTGTTTATACACTGCAATCTGTACCACTCTGTTTACACCCTGCCAGCTGTGCTACTCTATTTATACCCTGCCATCTGTGCCACTCTGTTTATACCCTGCCACCTGTGCCACTCTGTTTATACCCTGAAATCTGTACCACTCTGTTTACACCCTGCCAACTGTGGTAATCTGACTATACCCTGCCATCTGGGACACTCTGTTTACATCTAGCCATCTGTGCCATTCTATACCCTGGCAGCTGTGCCATAGACCTTGCCATATGTGACAGTCTGTCTATTATCAGCTGTGCCACTCTGTATATAACCTGCCACCTGTGCCACTGTTTATACCCTACCATCTGCTGTCACTGCCACACTGTTTAGACCTTGCCATTTGTACACTCTGTTTAGACCATATCTGTGCCACTCTGTTTAAACTGCTATATACCTTGCTATCTGTGCCACTCTGTATGCCACTGACACTTGTGATGAATGGTTTGAAAAACCGACAAGTTGAAGATTGAGACACTTATGCATATGGGAATCTTTATTCCTCGCCACACAGTGCATCACTACAAAGAGGAAGGCGTAAGGAGAGGAGGAGAATTAATAGTCCCTCAACCTGGAGTCGATGTGTTCAGTCCACAATCTTGTAGAATGTACAGCATATAGACGTGGCTTATATACTGTAGTGAGGTGACTGTCATAGTGGTACCATCCACCACTCTGAACAAGTGTTGAAGAATTCTTTGTAACAAGACCCCATGATGCTGCCGTGTCACAAGTTGAAGATTGAGACACTTATGCAGCATATGGGAATCTTTATTCAGGAAACGTTTCGCCACACAGTGGCTTCATCAGTCCAATACAAAGAGGAAGGCGTAAGGAGAGGAGGAGAATAGCTGTAGTGAGGTGACGTGAAGCATATGGAGGCGGGGTCATAGTGGTACCATCCACTAGTCGAAGTAGGTCTTCGTCCAAAGGTTGAACAAGTGTTGAAGAATTCTTTGTGACCCCATGATGCTGCCGTGTCTGACAGTTGTGATGAATGGTTTGAAAAACCGACAAGTTGAAGATTGAGACACTTATGCAGCATATGGGAATCATCAGTTCAACCTTTGGACGAAGACCTACTTCGACTAGTGGATGGTACCACTATGACCCCGCCTCCATATGTGCCACACTGACTAGTGGATGGTACCACTATGACCCCGCCTCCATATGCTTCACGTCACCTCACTACAGTATATAAGCCACGTCTACGGCCCTATGCTGTACATTCTACAAGATTGATGGACTGAACACATCGACTCCAGGTTGAGGGACTGATTACCTCATTCTCCTCCTCTCCTTACGCCTTCCTCTTTGTATTGGACTGATGAAGCCACTGTGTGGCGAAACGTTTCCTGAATAAAGATTCCCATATGCTGCATAAGTGTCTCAATCTTCAACTTGTCGGTTTTTCAAACCATTCATCACAACTGTCAGACACGGCAGCATCATGGGGTCTTGTTACAAAGAATTCTTCAACACTTGTTCAACCTTTGGACGAAGACCTACTTCGACTAGTGGATACCACTATGACCCCGCCTCCATATGCTTTCACCTCACTACAGTATATAAGCCACGTCTACGGCCCTATGCTGTACATTCTACAAGATTGATGGACTGAACACATCGACTCCAGGTTGAGGGACTGATTACCTCATTCTCCTCCTCTCCTTACGCCTTCCTCTTTGTATTGGACTGATGAAGCCACTGTGTGGCGAAACGTTTCCTGAATAAAGATTCCCATATGCTGCATAAGTGTCTCAATCTTCAACTTGTCGGTTTTTCAAACCATTCATCACAAACAGATCTGAATTCTTCAACACTTGTTCAACCTTTGGACGAAGACCTACTTCGACTAGTGGATGGTACCACTATGCCTCCATATGCTTGTACCACTCTGTTTAGACCATGCCATCTGTGCCACTCTGTTTAAACCCTGCTATCTGTGCCACTTTGTTTAAACCATTGCTTGTTACAAAGAATCTGTGACCTACCACTCTGTCTATAACCTGCCAGCTGTGACACTGTTTATACCCTGCCACCTGTGCCACTGTATATATCCTGCCATCTGTGCATTGTATATATCATGTCATCTGTGACACTGTATATAACCTGCCATTTGTGCCAATGTATACATCCTGCCATATGTGCCACTGTATATATCCTGCCATATGTGCCACTGTATATATCCTGCCATCTGCGTCACTGTATATATCCTGCCATCTGTGTCACTGTACATATCCTGCCATCTGTGCCAATGTATATATATATCCTACCATCTGTACCACTGTATATATCCTGTCATCTGTGCCACAGTATATATCCTGCCATCTGTGTTACTGTATATATCCTGCTATCTGTGTCACTGTATATATCCTGCCATCTGTGTTACTGTATATATCCTGCCATTTGTGTCACTGTATATATCCTGCTATCTGTGTCACTGTATATATCCTGTCATCTGTGCCACAGTATATATCCTGCCATCTGTGTTACTGTATATATCCTGCCATTTGTGTCACTGTATATATCCTGCTATCTGTGTCACTGTATATATCCTGTCATCTGTGCCACAGTATATATCCTGCCATCTGTGTTACTGTATATATCCTGCCATTTGTGTCACTGTATATATTCTGCTATCTGTGTCACTGTATATATCCTGCTATCTGTGTCACTGTATGTATCCTGTCGCCTAAAATAATCTGTTATACTTTCACTTGCAACCTATCTACAGCTTACCATCTGCGGGTTCTGTTTCTATTTACAGCTTACTATCTGCGGGGGTTTACAGCTTTCTGTTTGTAGCTTACCATCTGCGGGGGTTTACAGCTTTCTGTTTACAGCTTACCATCTGCGGGGTTCTGTTTACAGCTTACCATCTGCGGGGTTCTGTTTACAGCTTACCATCTGCGGGGTTCTGTTTACAGCTTACCATCTGCGGGGTTCTGTTTACAGCTTACCATCTGCGGGGTTCCGTTATTTCCCGCCAACTGTATTTCCAGTCACGGTATTCCACGCATTATTCTGCTGAATTGTTTCAGAGGCTATATTCCGAATATATTATATAGTTCGCTTGCCAGTTTCATTGCCGCACTCTTGCTATATTCTCTCTCATATTTTCCGTACCCTCAATAAGCTAGTTTATTTCTATTTTTTTTTTTTTGTTTTTTTTGATTGTTATTCTGCTTTAAATTCTTGTCTTGGTCAGTACACAATGCTGTGCAAAGTTTGTGATAGTTGTGACCCCTGGGTTGATAGTTGTGACCCCTGGGTTGATAGTTGTGACCCCTGGGTTGACAGTTGTGACCCCTGAGTTGTTCATGGCTAGTATAGTGCAGCTTAATGTCTCTATACTGCTGTGGAGTGTCTGCTGTCTGTTGCTGCATATTTAGCTTTCTGCTGCATACTTGTATCCTGCGGCATATATACCTCGCAGTCTTTGTCTACTGCGATATTCTTACCTTGTATAGCGCTGCATACAGACCTTGTATACTGCTGTAAACTGTGTGTTCCGCCGCAGCTTCAGACAAGAATGCATCTTGATCAGCCTTGAAATATAGTTGTACAGGTGCCTCAGCAACAGCCCGAGTGATCACAGAGCAGGCAGCGACTCTGGGCGATGCATGACCCATATGGGTTTACAGCCTCACGAAATGCAGCACAGCGTGTAATCACTGACTGATGTGACTGTACTCTTCAGCGCTGCACCGCTCATCTTCTGCCCTCTATTTAAAATTTCTAGATCCAGCTCTTTGCTGCACAAGTTACAATGGTGACATAATGTACTTGACCGTATTAAGATAAGTGACTAAAAATGTGGGCAAAATAACGTTCTGAATTTAGTATCCGGAAAAAACTGAAGGAACTGACTCTAGACTTTCATGTATGTTTATATTCATTAGCATAATATCGCAGAATGTCAGAATAATTCTACTGATATACTGAAGCTTTGGTACGGTCTACATGGGCTGGCTGGGCGCAAACTCTAGGAAATATTTGTGGCGTATCTTAAGCTGGACTGTATTAACATCACTTTCTAAAGTGCATTGATCTTGTTAAAGCATCAAAGACTGTGACTCATTTTGCATGACAAAATGAAATGAAATGGATTGACATGTGTCAAACTCGCTGTCTCCCAGCTCTTAGAAGTCCACTTTGAGTACTAATACTAGTTTCCTCTGGCTGCTAGCCAGTAATGATCAGTCTAACGTCATGGCAGGATACACCCTGCACGACTCCTCAGGTCTATAAGGAATCGGCATACAGTGGGCTAAGAAATACTTTCTCTTATAATTTTACCCATATTACTAAACGTGTTATAGTCATGTCTGAAAGAGGTTCAAGTGTTTAACAAAGTCAGTGTCACGCAGGATTAACGTGTCAAGGATGGTCTTGTGTACATGTCTTAGTTTTAGTGGCAAAAGTAAAGCGAACAATTCGCCGTGGAGGGTCGAGGTGCAGTCATTTACGAGGAGTTCACTCTCAAGGTTGGAGTTATCACATCACAATAATTGTTCCTCCACCTGAATATGTCGTGCCGAATAGGTAAAACTGGTCAGTTAGTAAGAACTCATTTAAAATTAAGTCCTTTCTAAAATTTTCTCATACGTTTAAAGACATATTTTTTTCATTAATGTTAATGTATAAATTTTTAATTTAACTCCAAACGAATCTTAGAAAACTTACCTAACCTTATTATAAAAAGAACAATTTTTTTTAGCCTAACCCAACTAAATATATTTTACATTTGTTTACAATAATTTAATACTAAAAAAACACAGTGAAATATATTTTTTTCGTTAGGTTGAGAATAATTTTGGCGAAATTATTGCATACACAAATTTTCGCTTGTCCTATATGGCAAGATGAGCGTTGCTATTTAAGCCAAGATCGCAAGTTCTGCCTATATATATATATATATATATATTCGGCATATATATATATATATATATATATATATATATATATATATATATATATATATATATATATATATATATATATATATATATATATATATATATATATATATATATATAAACAGAGAAAAAGAGACGGGGAACTTGAAAAATAAAGAAAAGGAAAACATGTGTAAGACAGAATAAAGAAAGGGACAAAATTCTAAAAAAAAAAAAAAAAAAAAGGGAAAGGAGACAAGGGAATGGAGATGGAAGAGAAATGAGAAAGAGATGGAAAAGCAGATAACATCTAGCTCTGTTTTTGGCTGAACATCAGGTTAAAAATGATAAAGTAATTAAGTGTGCCACTAGATGCCATCTGAAGGAAATGACTAAAGGTTCTAAAGGATTTATGAAGTAAAGGAAAAAAACTGAGCTGCGAATGAAGGTGGCAGAACAATGTTCTCATAGAATGGAAGAGGAAATAAGAAACCTGAGAGACACTGGATTAAGGACAGTGGCAGAGGACGCACCAGACTGGGAGAGCGATGAAAAAAAAATTCGCACACGTGTTCATAAGAGACTAAATTGTTAAAAATAGGTGATAAGAGACACTAGAAAGGAATCAATGATGACTGACTAGATCGTCTGGGGAGACGAGGAGAGAGACGGAGGATTAAGAGGAGGAGGAGACTGCTGATGATTGGTGAACTCAGAGGTTAAACTACAATCGAATCTGCAGAAATTAAAAAAAAAATGACGTAAATGTTTTGGAAGAATTGTAAAAAAAAAAAAACACATAGGAAGAAAGGAGAAAACAAGACTAATAAAGTTTAAGTTTGGGAAATGTTTCCGGGACCAGCAGTGTCAGATGTAGATTATTCTTGATACACAACTCTCAAGAGAGACAAGTTTTAGGTTAAGGAGGAGAACTTAGGGACGCAAGGGGATGTTTTTTGCCTTTATTGAGAAACACACACACAAACACACACACACACACACACACACACACACACACACACACACACACACACACACACACACACACACACACACCTCGATTAAAAATGGTGAAGGCAGACTCCACACATAATTTTAAGAAGAGGAACGACAGGAATCACGGGGCTAGGATAGAATTAATCTGGTAAACAGCAATTTGAGAGGCAGGGCCAGGAGCTATGACTCGACCCCTACAACCAAATATAGGTGAGTATATGCTGAGTATACACTTGTTTCTCTTGATATTTGTACAACATGAATAATCTTACATAACTGTGGCTGTCACAGCAGTGTTTGTCCGTCGTTAATTTGTTTGATCGTCCTTCTTTCCTCCACTCTTTGTGCTCTTTCTGTGTTTTCCGTTGTTCTTATAATATCTTTTACATCATGTTCTCATCTGTGGATTCAGTTCTTGTCAACCTCTGGAAATCCACCAATCATTCGAATCATTATTCTTCTGTCTGCTAGTCTTCGTAAATAATCTAATCGGCCATTGTTGATTTCCTTGTTGCTCGTATCACATCTGTTTACGCCTTAGTCACGCGGTAACGCGTGTGAGAAAATAGGCTCGAGGGACAGAAACTGCAGACCTTACTCAAGGAGAAAGACCTAGGGGTGCGCATAGTACCAAACATATCGCCGGAGGCATATATATATATATATATATATATATATATATATATATATATATATATATATATATATATATATATATATATATATATATATATATATATATATATATATATATATATATATATATATATGCAATAAGATCACAGTAAACAGGTGATTTCAGAATATGCAAAACAACCACTCTGAAAGAATAGAGAAATTCCAAGCGCTTTCGTGGCTACTCACATTATGTGAGTAGTCACGAAAGCGCTTGGAATTTCTCTATTCTTTCAGAGTGGTTGTTTTGCATACATACATGTATATATATATATATATATATATATATATATATATATATATATATATATATATATATATATATATATATATATATATATATATATATATATATCGACCGAATGACCTCTACGGCCAATGTTCGTTTGTCACATCCAAGACTAGCATTTTAGGAATGTCTGCAGTCAGTTATTTCCCTTTACACACCATATCACAAAACCATCTCGGAGTATGCAACACCAGCAAGGAAGCCACTCTTGAAAAACCATGTTAAAGAATCCGATGAAAATGCAGAGGTATGGAACGAGGACTGAATCAGAGATAATGGGAATACACAAGGAGTTAAATGCACTGAATCTGACAATATTAGAGAACAGAACCAGGGAAGACCAGAATGCAAAAATATACAGGACTTGATGGAGTTGAGAAGGACAGATGGTTTGAGAGGCAGGAAACAGGGGCACTGATGCACAGCTGGAAGTTAAAGACATGAAACCCATAGGGATGTGAGAAAGTACTTCTTCAGCCTCAGGGTAGTCAAGAAGTGGAATTACCTGGACGAGGAAGTGGCATAGGCAGGATCCATAAATAGTTTTGTGTGTAGGTATGGCAAGTGTCACGAGGCTTTGCCGGAGTGAATCTGGAGAGGCAACTTGAGAGGAAGAGTGAGGTGGTAATACTTCAACCTTGCAACCACTTACATGTAAGTACATACTCTGACATACAGACAGGCAGACAGACACGTACACATACACAAACACACACACACACACACACACACACACACACACACACACACACACACACACACACACACACACACACACACACACATGTACACTCGCGAGTAAGCGTCAACTGTCAAGTAATTAGTGCTGACAACACACGATAACAAAAGAGCTGATTATGACTGTGTGTGTCAGAGGAGAGAGCGAGGCAGCGTGACCACCCCAGAGCGAGGCAGCGTGACCACCCCAGAGCGAGGCAGCGTGACCACCCCAGAGCGAGGCAGCTTGACCACCCCAGAGCGAGGCAGCGTGACCACCCCAGAGCGAGGCAGCTTGACCACCCCAGAGCGAGGCAGCGTGACCACCCCAGAGCGAGGCAGCGTGACCACCCCAGAGCGAGGCAGCTTGACCACCCCAGAGCGAGGCAGCGTGACCACCCCAGAGCGAGGCAGCGTGACCACCCCAGAGCGAGGCAGCTTGACCACCCCAGAGCGAGGCAGCTTGACCACCCCAGAGCGAGGCAGCGTGACCACCCCAGAGCGAGGCAGCTTGACCACCCCAGAGCGAGGCAGCGTGACCACCCCAGAGCGAGGCAGCGTGACCACCCCAGAGCGAGGCAGCTTGACCACCCCAGAGCGAGGCAGCTTGACCACCCCAGAGCGAGGCAGCTTGACCACCCCAGAGCGAGGCAGCTTGACCACCCCAGAGCGAGGCAGCTTGACCACCCCAGAGCGAGGCAGTTTGACCACCCCAGAGCGAGGCAGCTTGACCACCCCAGAGCGAGGCAGTTTGACCACCCCAGAGTGAGGCAGCTTGACCACCCCCGAGCGAGGCAGCTTGACCACCCCAGAGCGAGGCAGCTTGACCACCCCAGAGCGAGGCAGGTTGACCACCCCAGAGTGAGGCAGCTTGACCACCCCAGAGCGAGGCAGCTTGACCACCCCAGAGCGAGGCAGCTTGACCACCCCAGAGCGAGGCAGCTTGACCACCCCAGAGCGAGGCAGCTTGACCACCCCAGAGCTAGGCAGCTTGATCACCCCAGAGCGAGGAAGCTTGACCACCCCAGAGCGAGGCAGCTTGACCACCCCAGAGCGAGGCAGCTTGATCACTCCAGAGCGAGGCAGCTTGACCACCCTAGAGCGAGGCAGCTTGACCACCCCAGAGCAAGGCAGCTTTACCACCCCAGAGCGAGGAAGCTTGACCACCCTAGAGCGAGGCAGCTTGACCACCCCAGAGCAAGGCAGCTTGACCACCCCAGAGCAAGGCAGCTTGATCACCCCAGAGCGAGGAAGCTTGACCACCCCAGAGCAAGGCAGCTTGACCACCCCAGAGCAAGGCAGCTTGATCACCCCAGAGCGAGGCAGCTTGACCACCCCAGAGCAAGGCAGCTTGACCACCCCAGAGCAAGGCAGCTTGATCACCCCAGAGCAAGGCAGCTTGACCACCCCAGAGCGAGGCAGTTTGATCACCCCAGAGCGAGGCAGCGTGACCACCCCAGAGCGAGGCAGCTTGACCACCCCAGAGCAAGGCAGCTTGATCACCCCAGAGCGAGGAAGCTTGACCACCCTAGAGCGAGGCAGCTTGACCACCCTAGAGCGAGGCAGCTTGACCACCCCAGAGCGAGGCAGCGTGACCACCCCAGAGCGAGGCAGCTTGACCACCCCAGAGCGAGGTAGCGTGACCACCCCAGAGCGAGGCAGCTTGACCACCCCAGAGCGAGGCAGCTTGACCACCCCAGAGCGAGGCAGCTTGACCACCCCAGAGCGAGGCAGCTTGACCACCCCAGAGCGAGGCAGTTTGACCACCCCAGAGCGAGGCAGCTTGACCACCCCAGAGCGAGGCAGTTTGACCACCCCAGAGAGAGGCAGCTTGACCACCCCAGAGCGAGGCAGCTTGACCACCCCAGAGCGAGGCAGCTTGACCACCCCAGAGCGAGGCAGTTTGACCACCCCAGAGCGAGGCAGCTTGACCACCCCAGAGCGAGGCAGCTTGACCACCCCAGAGCGAGGCAGCTTGACCACCCCAGAGCGAGGCAGCTTGACCACCCCAGAGCGAGGCAGCTTGACCACCCCAGAGCGAGGCAGCTTGACCACCCCAGAGCGAGGAAGCTTGACCACCCCAGAGCGAGGCAGCTTGACCACCCCAGAGCGAGGCAGCTTGATCACTCCAGAGCGAGGCAGCTTGACCACCCTAGAGCGAGGCAGCTTGACCACCCCAGAGCAAGGCAGCTTTACCACCCCAGAGCGAGGAAGCTTGACCACCCTAGAGCGAGGCAGCTTGACCACCCCAGAGCAAGGCAGCTTGACCACCCCAGAGCAAGGCAGCTTGATCACCCCAGAGCGAGGAAGCTTGACCACCCCAGAGCAAGGCAGCTTGACCACCCCAGAGCAAGGCAGCTTGATCACCCCAGAGCGAGGCAGCTTGACCACCCCAGAGCAAGGCAGCTTGACCACCCCAGAGCAAGGCAGCTTGATCACCCCAGAGCAAGGCAGCTTGACCACCCCAGAGCGAGGCAGTTTGATCACCCCAGAGCGAGGCAGCGTGACCACCCCAGAGCGTGGCAGCTTGACCACCCCAGAGCAAGGCAGCTTGATCACCCCAGAGCGAGGAAGCTTGACCACCCTAGAGCGAGGCAGCTTGACCACCCTAGAGCGAGGCAGCTTGACCACCCCAGAGCGAGGCAGCTTGACCACCCCAGAGCGAGGCAGCTTGACCACCCCAGAGCAAGGTAGCGTGACCACCCCAGAGCGAGGCAGCTTGACCACCCCAGAGCAAGGCAGCTTGACCACCCCAGAGCGAGGCAGCTTGACCACCCCAGAGCGAGGCAGTTTGATCACCCCAGAGCGAGGCAGCTTGACCACCCCAGAGCGTGGCAGCTTGACCACCCCAGAGCGAGGCAGCTTGACCACCCCAGAGCAAGGCAGCTTTACCACCCCAGAGCGAGGAAGCTTGACCACCCTAGAGCGAGGCAGCTTGACCACCCCAGAGCAAGGCAGCTTGATCACCCCTGAGCGAGGAAGCTTGACCACCCTAGAGCGAGGCAGCTTGACCACCCCAGAGCGAGGCAGCTTGACCACCCCAGAGCGAGGCAGCTTGACCACCCCAGAGCGAGGCAGCTTGACCACCCCAGAGCGAGGCAACTTGACCACCCCAGAGCGAGGTAGCTTTACCACCCCAGAGCGAGGCAGCTTGACCACCCCAGAGCGAGGTAGCTTGACCACCCCAGAGCGAGGCAGCTTGACCACCCCAGAGCGAGGCAGCTTGACCACCCCAGAGCGAGGTAGCTTGACCACCCCAGAGCGAGTGTCTTCCTGTACCAGTGTCTTCCTGTACCAGTGTCTTCCAGTACCAGTGTCTTCCAGTACCAGTGTCTTCCAGTACCAGTGTCTTGCAGTACCAGTGTCTTCCAGTAACAGTGTCTTCCTGTACCGGTGTCTTCCTTCATGAATGGTGTTTTCTGCACCAATGGCCACACAGTATGGTCCAGTCTGTGATGAGGGCAATATCTGAGCACCCTACCTGCACTAGTGGCCACACAGTATGGTCCAGTCTGTGATGAGGGCCATACCTTGACACACATGGTAAATGAACATAGTAACTATCAAATTAATGTGGTAATTAACATAATTAATGTAACTTAATATATATTTGACAGTATTATAATTAACTATGTAATTAACATTGTTAACGTAGTTACTATCATAAATAACATAGTAACTCACATAACAAAGTAATGCATAAAATTATCGTAGTAACTAGCATAATTAACGTAACATAATTAACATAACTAATATAATTAACATTAAATTATTAACGTAGTAGGCAACATGATTAATGTATTGCCTATCACAATTAACTCAATAACTTACATTATTATCACAGTAACCAAAGTAATTTAGCACCGTTGCTCATGTAAGTCATTCTGTTATCCGCTGAGGCGCTCCTGATGCAAGTACAGGAAGGTCCCGCATATACGGCAGGTCAGGTTCTGGGCTGCGGCTGTGAAGCGAAAATCACTGTAAAGTGAAACATAGCCTTTTGGGTTTTTTTTTTTTTACTTTCAAATTCATATAAAAAACCTGATAAGATGTTTACACCATCATATAGAAGTCGGCCTATAAAATACGTATACAGTTTACACATTACTAATCTTGAAATATTTTCGTCCTCAGCTTGTAGTCAGAAGTGTATATATTTATTGTAGGAAGACTGAATAAATTAAGAATGAGTATAATTGAAAACCGCTGTAGTAGTGAAACGCTGTGAAGTGGGGCCCTCCTGTGCTTGAATCTATCCTCTCCTTCCTTGGATCCAACCTCATTCCCTCCTCTTCCCACCCCTTCCAGCCCCCCCCCGAGATCCTGTATGACCCTTGTGTGTTTAGCGCTTTCTCCCCTTCTCCTATATATAATAATGATGAAAGAACGAATTAGAAACCAGTAAGCAGTCATTTTGATACCGATTTAATTTCTATGCTGAAACCGCGTGGAACATTCAGTGCATGAAGAATGAAGGCTCGAACCTCCGTTCACTAATAGCAGCCACGTTCACTGTGATCGGTTAGACTGTTAGTAACAACCGATATAATGCAAAAAAATATGCCACAGCATCGCACCACGAGCAGTGATATTAGACAAACACGAACAGCAGAAGAAGTAACAGCAACAATAGATAAGAATGAACGGGGGTAACGGAAACAACAGTGGCCTAAGTAGGGAACAACAGTAAAAGTAACAGTAAATAAGCAAAAGCAACAGAATTATCAAAATTAAAACCAGCAACAACAACAACAACAACAGTAGCAACAGTAGCAACAGCAAGTTTGACCATCAGTAACAACAGCAACAACATCAACAGTAGCAACAACATGCTTGACCATCAGCAACAACATCAAGAGTAGCAACAACATGCTTGACCATCAGCAACAACAACAACAGTAGCAACAATATGCTTGACCATCAGCAACTACAGCAACAACAGTAGCAACAACATACTTGACCATCAGCAACAACAACAACAACAGTAGCAACAACATGCTTGACCATCAGCAACAACAACAACAACAGTAGCAACAACGTACTTGACCATCAGCAGCAACAACAACAACAGTAGCAACAACATGCTTGACCATCATCAACATCAACAGTAGCAACAACATGCTTGACCATCATCAACATCAACAGTAGCAACAACATTCTTGTCCATCATCAATATCAACAGTAGCAACAACATGCTTGACCATCATCAATATCAACAGTAGCAACAACATTCTTGACCATCATCAATATCAACAGTAGCAACAACATTCTTGACCATCATCAATATCAACAGTAGCAACAACATTCTTGACCATCATCAATATCAACAGTAGCAACAACATGCTTGACCATCATCAACATCAACAGTAGCAACAACATTCTTGTCCATCATCAATATCAACAGTAGCAACAACATGCTTGACCATCATCAACATCAACAGTAGCAACAACATTCTTGACCATCATCAATATCAACAGTAGCAACAATATGCTTGACCATCATCAATATCAACAGTAGCAACAACATGCTTGACTATCATCAATATCAACAGTAGCAACAATATGCTTGACCATCATCAATATCAACAGTAGCAACAACATGCTTGACTATCATCAATATCAACAGTAGCAACAACATACTTGACCATCAACAACATCAACAGTAGCAACAACATACTTGACCATCAACAACATCAACAGTAGCAACAACATACTTGACCATCATCAACATCAACAGTAGCAACAACATACTTGACCATCAACAACATCAACAGTAGCAACAACATACTTGACCATCATCAACATCAACAGTAGCAACAACATACTTGACCATCAACAACATCAACAGTAGCAACAACATACTTGACCATCAACAACATCAACAGTAGCAACAACATACTTGACCATCAACAACATCAACAGTAGCAACAACATACTTGACCATCAACAACATAAACAGTAGCAACAACATACTTGACCATCAACAACATCAACAGTAGCAACAACATACTTGACCATCATCAACATCAACAGTAGCAACAACATACTTGACCATCATCAACATCAACAGTAGCAACAACATACTTGACCATCAACAACATCAACAGTAGCAACAACATACTTGACCATCAACAACATCAACAGTAGCAACAACATACTTGACCATCATCAACATCAACAGTAGCAACAACATACTTGACCATCAACAACATCAACAGTAGCAACAACATACTTGACCATCAACAACATCAACAGTAGCAACAACATACTTGACCATCAACAACATCAACAGTAGCAACAACATACTTGACCATCAACAACATCAACAGTAGCAACAACATACTTGACCATCAACAACATCAACAGTAGCAACAACATACTTGACCATCATCAACATCAACAGTAGCAACAACATACTTGACCATCATCAACATCAACAGTAGCAACAACATACTTGACCATCAACAACAACAACAGTAGCAACAACATGCTTGACCAGCATCAACTTCAAGAGTAGCAACAACATGTTTGACCATTATCAACATCAAGAGTAGCAACAACATACTTGACCATCAACAACATAAACAGTAGCAACAACATTCCTGACCATCAACAACAACAACAGTAGCAACAACATTCCTGACCATCAACAACAACAACAGTAGCAACAACATGCCTGACCATCATCAACATCAACAGTAGCAACAACATGCCTGACCATCAACAACAACAACAACAGTAGCAGCAACATGCCTGACCATCAACAACATCAACAGTAGCAACAACATGCCTGACCATCAACAACAACAACAACAGTAGCAACAACATGCCTGACCATCAACAACAACCTGATCGTCCATCAATTAAACATCCTGATAAAAAAACACAATAATTATTGTATATACCTCTTCTCTCATTCAATATTATATTCTTAATTATTGGTATGTACGTTAACAGCTAAAGCGAAAATATCATGATTTATATCGTTAGTTTTCTTATACCTTTAGCTTACGTATACAGCTAGAAATAACAACAACAGAGTTCACTTAAACAAGAGTTTTGATAGACTACTTGTGTTGCACACTTGTGTTGCACACTTGTGTTGCTTGATTTCTGGTGCTTGTGATCAGCCGGGAGACGACACGAGAAATCACACCCGTCGCATCTGCTGCTCTGTCGGGGCTCCTCTTCAGGGCTACTCTTCTCTCTGCTCTGTCTGGGAGAACTTTGTTCTCCTCTCGTGTTATTTAGACTGTTTTTTGCTAGTGTGTGTTTACCCTCGGAGAGTCGGAGCGTACATCTTGTAACGCTGTCATAGTAGTGGTTGTTGTAGTGGAGGTGATTGTGGTTGTCCTAGTGGTGATTGTTGTAGTGGTCGTGAACGTAGTGATGGTTGTCGTAGTGGTGGTTGTAGTTGTGGTCGTGGTTGTGGTGGTCGTAGTGGTGGTTGTCGTAGTTATGGTGGTCGTGGTGGTGGTCTTCAGTGATAGTGGCTGTGGTGATTGTAGTGGTGGTTGTCGTAGTGGTTGTAGTTGTGTTGGTCATAGTGGTGGCCGTCGTAGTGGTGGTGGTCATAGCGGTGATGGTCGTAACGTCGTAACGGTGGTAGTTGTAGTGATGGTGGTAATGGAATTAGCGGTGGCTGAGACCGTAAGGGTCGAGGTGGTGGTGGATGCCGTGAGGGGTCGTAGTGATGGAGGCCATGGTGGTTGTAATGGTGGTGGTCGTGAGGGTCGTAGTGAAGGCAATGGTGGTTGTAATGGTGGTAGTGGTCGTAGTCGAGGTGGTGTTCGTGGTGGTGGTGAGGGTCATAGTGGTGGTGGTCGTAGTGGTGGAGGGCGTGAGGGTCAGAGTGGTCGTGGTTGTAGTAGTAGTGGTGGTGTAGGCAATCTAAAATATTTTGTTACAATATCGTTATATTCTCTCGGCAGATTTCGTAAAAGGTTTTGCATGGAAATTCTTCTAATATATTTATACTCCCACAAAATGCATTAAAAAATATGAATACAAAGCCCGAGAGACGCCAAAACTTTTTCCAAAAATAAAAAGTCAGCGAATATCAGCCTCGCAGAGGCTAAAAAACCCAGGAAAAATCCATTTTACAGAGACCAAAACTAGCGACAAACCAGCTTCACAGAGGCAAAAACTAGCGAATATCCGCCTCATAGAGGCAAAAACCAGCGACTGAATGCAGACATTCAGGTTAATTACACTTCTTATGCTGCTGATTAATTACACTGATTGCATTGCAGGTTAATTTTGCTGTTCCAAAGAAGTTCAGACAATTATAGAATGAGACACTTTGTGCAACGTTTGGTTATCTTTATTTTGGAAAAAGTTTCGTCAAAATATAAGTTTCCAAATAAAGATTCCCAAATGTTTCACAAGAGTCTCATTCTTCAACTGGTCAGTTGTCTAAACAATGTGCATCACAAACAATTATAGTACTAATGAGAATAATGTGACAGGATGTAAAGCAGCATATTCGCTTTCAGGAATAGTAGTCCAGTAATCTCGATTATGTTCTGTTTGGTCATAAAATTCATGTATCAACTCTGGTCATCATGTACAGCGTTAAGACAGAGAAGATCTGGTAGTGAGCAGCCAGTGTAAACACGCACGCCTTCACATTTCACTTCGAGGAATATTGCATCTTCTGTCGTGAGCCATGTTTACCTCCGGACTCAAAGAGTCCAAAGAGGTTGTGTAAAGTGGAACAGTGCTGGACTGCTGATGGACCATATGAGAAGTCCTTCAGAGATTGATGTATACTTACGGAAAAAAAAAAAGACGAATGGTAGCTGGGCTCAAGGGGTTCAGGGTCGACTCGAAGTTGCAAAATGTGATTTTTATGAAGCCGATTAGAAAAACCACAAAGACTGATATGATAATTTCTGGAAGCTATCAGTTAAGCACTGTTACTGTCTCTGCTGTAGTTAAAACAGTATATAACAGTCAACATCATAGGTGAACAATGATCTAAAATGAGATGTTTATGGATAATAAATTGTCTGAGTAATGAAAATTGGTGATTTTTTAATCTTTGCTACTTACCAAAAAATGGTTGTACGAGTCTGAGGGATTAATTGACTGTTTAAAACAATCAAAGATGTAGAAACTAAACAATATTGTGATGTGTCTTCATCATAAACAGTTCCTATGATAAAGTCACGAAGTGTGAAAGACAACTGACTATGACCTATGACCTGGGACAACTCACCCACCTCAAGACCGTAAAATACTAGTGACACAGTGTCCAACGCTAGTAACACACAGTGTCCAACACTTGTGACACACAGTGTCCAACACTAGTGACACACAGTGTCCAACACTAGTGACACACAGTGTCCAACACTAGTGACACACAGTGTCCAACACTAGTGACACACAGTGTCCAACGCTAGTGACACACAGTGTCCAACACTAGTGACACAGTGTCCAACACTAGTGACAGTGTCCAACACTAGTGACACACAGAGTCCAACACTAGTGACACACAGTGTCCAACACTAGTGACACACAGTGTCCAACACAAGTGACACACAGTGTCCAACACTAGTGACACAGTGTCCAACACTAGTGACACACAGTGTCCAACACTAGTGACACACAGTGTCCAACACTAGTGACACACAGTGTCCATCACTAGTGACACACAGTGTCCAACACTAGTGACATAGTGTCCAACACTTGTGACACACAGTGTCCAACACTTGTGACACACAGTGTCCAACACTAGTGACACAGTGTCCAACACTTGTGACACACAGTGTCCAACACTTGTGACACACAGTGTCCAACACTAGTGACACACAGTGTCCAACACTTGTGACACACAGTGTCCAACACTAGTGACACACAGTGTTCAACACTAGTGACACACAGTGTCCAACACTTGTGACACACAGTGTCCAACACTAGTGACACAGTGTCCAACACTAGTGACAGTGTCCAACACTAGTGACACACAGAGTCCAACACTAGTGACACACAGTGTCCAACACTAGTGACACACAGTGTCCAACACAAGTGACACACAGTGTCCAACACTAGTGACACAGTGTCCAACACTAGTGACACACAGTGTCCAACACTAGTGACACACAGTGTCAAACACTAGTGACACACAGTGTCCAACACTTGTGACACACAGTGTCCAACACTTGTGACACACAGTGTCCAACACTAGTGACACAGTGTCCAACACTAGTGACACATAGTGTCCAACACTTGTGACACACAGTGTCCAACACTAGTGACACACAGTGTCCAACACTTGTGACACACAGTGTCCAACATTTGTGACACACAGTGTCCAACACTTGTGACACACAGTGTCCAACACTTGTGACACACAGTGTTCAACACTTGTGACACACAGTGTCCAACACTTGTGACACACAGTGTCCAACACTAGTGACACACAGTGTCCAACACTAGTGACACACAGTGTCCAACACTAGTGACACACAGTGTCCAACACTAGTGACACACAGTGTCCAACGCTAGTGACACACAGTGTCCAACACTAGTGACACAGTGTCCAACACTAGTGACAGTGTCCAACACTAGTGACACACAGAGTCCAACACTAGTGACACACAGTGTCCAACACTAGTGACACACAGTGTCCAACACAAGTGACACACAGTGTCCAACACTAGTGACACAGTGTCCAACACTAGTGACACACAGTGTCCAACACTAGTGACACACAGTGTCCAACACTAGTGACACACAGTGTCCATCACTAGTGACACACAGTGTCCAACACTAGTGACATAGTGTCCAACACTTGTGACACACAGTGTCCAACACTTGTGACACACAGTGTCCAACACTAGTGACACAGTGTCCAACACTTGTGACACACAGTGTCCAACACTTGTGACACACAGTGTCCAACACTAGTGACACACAGTGTCCAACACTTGTGACACACAGTGTCCAACACTAGTGACACACAGTGTTCAACACTAGTGACACACAGTGTCCAACACTTGTGACACACAGTGTCCAACACTAGTGACACAGTGTCCAACACTAGTGACAGTGTCCAACACTAGTGACACACAGAGTCCAACACTAGTGACACACAGTGTCCAACACTAGTGACACACAGTGTCCAACACAAGTGACACACAGTGTCCAACACTAGTGACACAGTGTCCAACACTAGTGACACACAGTGTCCAACACTAGTGACACACAGTGTCAAACACTAGTGACACACAGTGTCCAACACTTGTGACACACAGTGTCCAACACTTGTGACACACAGTGTCCAACACTAGTGACACAGTGTCCAACACTAGTGACACATAGTGTCCAACACTTGTGACACACAGTGTCCAACACTAGTGACACACAGTGTCCAACACTTGTGACACACAGTGTCCAACATTTGTGACACACAGTGTCCAACACTTGTGACACACAGTGTCCAACACTTGTGACACACAGTGTTCAACACTTGTGACACACAGTGTCCAACACTTGTGACACACAGTGTCCAACACTTGTGACACACAGTGTCCAACACTAGTGACACACAGTGTCCAACACTAGTGACACACAGTGTCCAACACTAGTGACACACAGTGTCCAACACTAGTGACACACAGTGTCCAACACTTGTGACACACAGTGTCCAACACTTGTGACACACAGTGCCCAACACTTGTGACACACAGTGTCCAACACTTGTGACACACAGTGTCCAACACTTGTGACACACAGTGTCCAACACTTGTGACACACAGTGTCCAACACTTGTGACACACAGTGTCCAACACTTGTGACACACAGTGTCCAACACTTGTGACACACAGTGTCCAACACTTGTGACACACAGTATCCAACACTTGTGACACACAGTGTCCAACACTAGTGACACACAGTGTCCAACACTAGTGACACACAGTGTCCAACACTAGTGACACACAGTGTCCAACACTAGTGACACACAGTGTCCAACACTAGTGACACACAGTGTCCAACACTTGTGACACACAGTGTCCAACACTAGTGACACACAGTGTCCAACACTTGTGACACACAGTGTCCAACACTAGTAACACACAGTGTCCAACACTAGTGACACACAGTGTCCAACACTAGTGACACACAGTGTCCAACACTAGTGACACACAGTGTCCAACACTAGTAACACACAGTGTCCAACACTAGTGACACACAGTGTCCAACACTAGTGACACACAGTGTCCAACACTAGTGACACACAGTGTCCAACACTAGTAACACACAGTGTCCAACACTAGTGACACACAGTGTCCAACACTAGTGACACACAGTGTCCAACACTAGTAACACACAGTGTCCAACACTAGTAACACACAGTGTCCAACACTAGTGACACACAGTGTCCAACACTTGTGACACACAGTGTCCAACACTAGTAACACACAGTGTCCAACACTAGTGACACACAGTGTCCAATACTAGTAACACACAGTGTCCAACACTAGTGACACACAGTGTCCAACACTAGTGACACACAGTGTCCAACACTAGTAACACACAGTGTCCAACACTAGTAACACACAGTGTCCAATACTAGTAAAACACAGTGTCCAACACTAGTGACACACAGTGTCCAACACTTGTGACACACAGTGTCCAACACTAGTGACACACAGTGTCCAACACTTGTGACACACAGTGTCCAACACTAGTAACACACAGTGTCCAACACTAGTGACACACAGTGTGCAACACTAGTAACACACAGTGTCCAACACTAGTGACACACAGTGTCCAACACTAGTAACACACAGTGTCCAACACTAGTAACACACAGTGTCCAACACTAGTGACACACAGTGTCCAACACTAGTGACACACAGTGTCCAACACTAGTAACACACAGTGTCCAACACTAGTGACACACAGTGTCCAACACTAGTGACACACAGTGTCCAACACTAGTGACACACAGTGTCCAACACTAGTAACACACAGTGTCCAACACTAGTAACACACAGTGTCCAACACTAGTGACACACAGTGTCCAACACTTGTGACACACAGTGTCCAACACTAGTAACACACAGTGTCCAACACTAGTAACACACAGTGTCCAACACTTGTGACACACAGTGTCCAACACTAGTGACACACAGTGTCCAACACTTGTGACACACAGTGTCCAACACTAGTAACACACAGTGTCCAACACTAGTGACACACAGTGTCCAACACTAGTGACACACAGTGTCCAACACTAGTGACACACAGTGTCCAACACTAGTGACACACAGTGTCCAACACTAGTAACACACAGTGTCCAACACTAGTAACACACAGTGTCCAACACTAGTAACACACAGTGTCCAACACTTGTGACACACAGTGTCCAACACTAGTGACACACAGTGTCCAACACTTGTGACACACAGTGTCCAACACTAGTAACACACAGTGTCCAACACTAGTAACACACAGTGTCCAACACTAGTAACACACAGTGTCCAACACTAGTAACACACAGTGTCCAACACTTGTGACACACAGTGTCCAACACTAGTGACACACAGTGTCCAACACTTGTGACACACAGTGTCCAACACTAGTAACACACAGTGTCCAACACTAGTGACACACAGTGTCCAACACTAGTGACACACAGTGTCCAACACTAGTGACACACAGTGTCCAACACAAGTGACACACAGTGTCCAACACTAGTAACACACAGTGTCCAACACTAGTAACACACAGTGTCCAACACTAGTAACACACAGTGTCCAACACTTGTGACACACAGTGTCCAACACTTGTGACACACAGTGTCCAACACTAGTAACACACAGTGTCCAACACTTGTGACACACAGTGTCCAACACTAGTAACACACAGTGTCCAACACTAGTAACACACAGTGTCCAACACTAGTAACACACACAGTGTCCAACACTTGTGACACACAGTGTCCAACGCTAGTGACACACAGTGTCCAACACTAGTGACACACAGTGTCCAACACTAGTAACACACAGTGTCCAACACTAGTGACACACAGTGTCCAACACTAGTGACACACAGTGTCCAACACTAGTGACACACAGTGTCCAACACTAGTGATACACAGTGTCCAACACTAGTGACACACAGTGTCCAACACTAGTGACACACAGTGTCCAACACTAGTAACACACAGTGTCCAACACTAGTGACACACAGTGTCCAACACTAGTGACACACAGTGTCCAACACTAGTGACACACAGTGTCCAACACTAGTGACACACAGTGTCCAACACTAGTAACACACAGTGTCCAACACTAGTGACACACAGTGTCCAACACTAGTGACACACAGTGTCCAACACTAGTGACACACAGTGTCCAACACTAGTAACACACAGTGTCCAACACTAGTAACACACAGTGTCCAACACTTGTGACACACAGTGTCCAACACTAGTAACACACAGTGTCCAACACTAGTAACACACAGTGTCCAACACTAGTAACACACAGTGTCCAACACTAGTGACACACAGTGTCCAACACTAGTAACACACAGTGTCCAACACTAGTAACACACAGTGTCCAACACTAGTGATACACAGTGTCCAACACTAGTAACACACAGTGTCCAACACTAGTAACACACAGTGTCCAACACTAGTAACACACAGTGTCCAACACTTGTGACACACAGTGTCCAACACTAGAAACACACAGTGTCCAACACTAGTAACACACAGTGTCCAACACTAGTAACACACAGTGTCCAACACTAGTGACACACAGTGTCCAACACTAGTAACACACAGTGTCCAACACTAGTGACACACAGTGTCCAACACTAGTGACACACAGTGTCCAACACTAGTAACACACAGTGTCCAACACTAGTGACACACAGTGTCCAACACTAGTGACACACAGTGTCCAACACTAGTAACACACAGTGTCCAACACTAGTGACACACAGTGTCCAACACTAGTAACACACAGTGTCCAACACTAGTGACACACAGTGTCCAACACTAGTGACACACGTCAACCAGTGGTCTTGTTTAGTGATAAAAATCTATGATCATAATTAATGGTCATTAAAGAAAAGCGTTAGTAAAATATTTAGGTTAATCAATATTATTTGTCGCTAAAATTTATTAAAGAAATTTAATATAAAAAAGAGCAGGAAAACTATTTTAATAGTATAGAATATTTCTATCAGAAATCATGGGAAATATTAAATAAAGTTTATATATATATGTATATATATATATATATATATATATATATATATATATATATATATATATATATATATATATATATATATATATATATATATATATATATATATATGTATATATATATATATATATATATAGAAAATATTCAAAGAAAATATTCAAACAGCTCCGGGGAGAACCTTGAGTTTTCTCTGAGGTACGTTTATTGTCTTCTCTGAGGATGAGGGTCCCCATTCCAGCTATAGAGGTGGTACTTCCCTATATATTTTAAAAATATATATATATATATATATAAATATATATATATATATATATATATATATATATATATATATATATATATATACATATATGCAAAACAACCAATGTTGAGTTTGAAGAAAATAACTCATTGCCTTATCTAGATGTTTTAATTATTAAGGGTAATAATGAATTCAAATTTAAAATTTACAGAAAAACCTACAAATAACTGTTCCTATGTCCACTATTATTCTTCCCATCAAGATAGAGTCAAACTGTCTGTTTTCTCATCAATGTTTTTGAGAGCTTTACGTATTTGTAGTCCAGAGTTCATAAATGTGGAAATATCCAAAATTTATGAAATAGGTAATGATTTGAAATACCCAAGAAATGTAATTGATAAATCTTTTAAAGTTGCTAGAAATACTTTTTACAATCCAAAAAGGGACAACCAGCCTTATTCAACTAAAAATATGTTGGTTCTCCCTTACCATGAAAACTTGGTTGATATGCCTTCTCTTCTTTAGACTTTTAATATCAAAGTTGTATTTAAAAATCTTGATACAGTAAAAATACTTTTGATAAAGAATTCCTCCCAAAATGCTGATGGATGTGTCTATAAGATTTCTTGTAAAATTTGCGATAAAGTTTATTACGGTCAAACTGGTAAAAATCTCGAACTAAGATTAAAACAACATAAATATAGCATTAGAACTGGACAAGATTCCAATGCTCTATTTATTCATGTGAGAGATTTTAACCATCCAATTGATTTTTAAAAAGTTGAGAAAATTGTATCAAGCAAGTCCATGGTCCACAGGAATATAAATGAATCTTGTTTCATAAAAAGCAGTTTTGACAATAATATGAATATTTCCTTTGGTTTATATAAATTAGATCCATTTATAATGAGGACTAACAAACTTACACTAAACATTGACAAAACCTACTTCATTCAGTTTGGTAACAGAGCTACAGATGTCCCTCTTAACATAATGATAAACGGATCACCTATCACAAAGCTAACAGAGGGAAAATTCTTAGGAATCCACCTTGATAATAGACTCAAATTTCATACACATATACAACAAATTTCTAAGAAAATTTCCAAGACTGTAGGCATACTATCGAAGATACGGTACTATGTTCCACAGTCAGCCCTCCTGGCCCTATATCACTCTCTTATTTACCCCTATCTCACCTATGGAATTTGTGCATGGGGCTCAACAACAGTTAACCATCTCAGACCACTAATTACCCAACAAAAGGCTGCAGTTAGAATGATAACAAATTCTCACTACAGGCAGCACACTCCACCAATATTCAATACACTAAACCTACTCACCATACAAAACATCCATACTTATTACTGCACCTATTACATACATAGAACACTTAACTCTGATATTAACCCTCCCCTCAAACATCTCCTTGCCAACCTCAACAGAACACATGACCATAACACAAGGCACAGATCACTCTTTGATGTTCCTCGTGTTCATCTCACACTATGCAAAAACTCAATGCACATAAAAGGCCCTAAAATCTGGAATTCATTACCTGTAAATATAAAAGAAACACTTCCTGTTTATAAATTCAAGTCTCTACTCAAAGATCACTTACTCACCCAAAACCAAATAAATACTGAATAACTGAACCTTATAAATTGTATATCTTAAATGTTTCTCACAATTATATCACATAAATGTTAAACCTAAAACCCAATCTAACTTTATTATTTTTTAAATACACTACCTAACAGAATCCTTCATATGACCTGTCTTTGTAATACTCACTTGTGCTTTATAGTAATCTGTTTACATTAATGTTTTATCACTGACTTCATCATTGCTTAATTAATCTTAAGTTAATTTTAAGCCAGCCCGTAATGCTATGCATAGTATAAGTGGCTTTGGCATACTGCTCTTATCTGTATTTTTTTGTACCTCTGTATGTGTGCACAAATTTATAATAAAATAAAAAAATAAATAAATAGAATTTGGGAAGAATTTAATAATACATTGGACAAATAATAAATTTAAAAATTCTTAATTCTTGGGTAGAATAGTTTGTTGGTGGGTTGTGTGAAGGACCTGTCTAGTTGGGCCAGCGGGCGTGCTGCAGTGTTCCTTTTCTTATGAGTCGTGCGTCAGGTGTTGCTTTGTTGTGGGATGTGATAGTGAGGTGTAGTCTAGACCCTTTATATGCCTTCCTTTGATTCATTACTTTCATTGTTCCTTGATAAAGTGAGTGGTCACGAAAGCGTTTGGAATTTTTCTGTTCTTTCACAGTGGTTGTTTTGCACATTCTGAAATCGCCTGTTTGCTGTGATCTTATTGCATATATATATATATATATATATATATATATATATATATATATATATATATATATATATATATATATATATATATATATATATATATATATATATATATATGTATATATATATATATATATATATATATATATATATATATATATATATATATATATATATATATATATAATATTTCCAACAAGTCGGCCGTCTCCCACAGAGGCAGGGTGACCCAAAGAGAAAGAAAATCCCCAAAAAGAAAATACTTTCATCATCATTCAACACTTTCACCTCACTCACACATAATCACTGTTTTTGCAGAGGTGCCCAGAATACAACAGTTTAGAAGTATATACCTTTAAAAAATATACAATATAGCCCTCCAAACTGCCAATATCCCAAACCCCTCCTTAATATATATATATATATATATATATATATATATATATATATATATATATATATATATATATATATATATATATATATATATATATATATATATATATATATATATATATGCAAAACAACCACTGTGAAAGAATAGAAAAATTCCAAGCGCTTTCGTGACTACTCACATTATCAAGGAACAATGAAGGAACATTGTTCCTTGATAATGTGAGTAGTCACGAAAGCACTTGGAATTTCTCTATTCTTTCACAGTGGTTGTTTTGCATATTCTGAAATTCACCTGTTTACTGTGATCTTATTGCATATATATATGTATATATATATATATATATATATATATATATATATATATATATATATATATATATATATATATATATATATATATATATATGCATGTATATATATATATATATATGTCATTTACCAAATTGTGGCAGGCCAGACCAAGCACACAGCACGGAGCTATGTGATTGCCTTAGTCCGAGGACATTTGTGGCAGTGGTATCTCAAGGATTAATTTCAGCCTCATCCTGTCTAAATACCCGCCTCAGCAAGCAGTCTATATAGCAATGAAATCACGAAACAAGTGATTTTAAATCATTTGCCAAACTGTGGCAGGCCAGGACTCGATCCTACGAACCTTGAGGCTTGAGGATGAGGCTGAAATTAATCCTTGAGATACCACTGCCACGAGTGTCCTCGGACCAAGGCAATCATAGCTCCGTGCTGTGTGCTGTGTGCTTGTAAGATCACTGGCCTAGTGGTAAGGAGATGCGTACATTGTACATTATTACCTGTTTAGTATAGTTGCATTAAATATGATACACATAAAAACGATTTTCACAAGATTTACTGTAGAAGACAAACGACACTGACACAGCATTAAGCCCCTTCAGACATTATTGCTATATTAATGCAACATCGGCGTAACCCATAAAATTGGCATGTGCCAGTCTTAAATAATTACTTCGGAGAATTTTTCGTTTACTACATTCATCGACAGTATTTTATAAACCTTGGTTTTAGGTACCGACAAATTGGTTTAAAATGACACGTGAGCAAACATTAGGACATTTTCTCATAAATATGTTTCAGTATATTCATCAACTTATTACACGCACAACAAATCAGATCAAAGGCTGGGATCAAAGGAGCTGATCTCTTTAAATCATGATTATAACATTTAAGTTACTTATGACGAAGTTCTTACATTTGGAACATCTGCTGCTAGGCCACTGCTGACCAGCATGTGGGACTTCATTAAGCTCAGGACCAACAGTGAATGGTGGTGCTGTAATATAATGGACTGCTAGTC